>NW_011494855.1:210362-223241 GCF_000754665.1 Bison bison bison | reverse complement strand
GGCTCCAAAATCACTGCAGATGGTGACTGCAGCCATGAAATTAAAAGACACTTACTCAGTGCCGGCCCCACACTGCAGATGCCTGGTGGGCGGGGAGGGGGCCGCTACTCCTTTGTGAGTAGCAGCACTCAGGTGCCCAGCCTTAAAGCTGGAGCAGGGTGGGGGGCCTCCCTGACTTTGTTCCACCCCCTCCTTCTGTGCCCATCTCTCCCTACCTTCCCCTTAGAAAAAAAAAAAAGACACTTACTCCTTGTAAGGAAAGTTATGACCAACCTAGATAGCATATTGAAAAGCAGAGACATTACTTTGCCAACAAAGGTCCGTCTAGTCAAGGCAATGGTTTTTCCAGTAGTCATGTATGGATGTGAGAGTTGGACTGTGAAGAAGGCTGAGCACCGAAGAATTGATGCTTTTGAACTGTGGTGTTGGAGAAGACTCTTGAGAGTCCCTTGGACTGCAAGGAGATCCAACCAGTCCATTCTGAAGGAGATTAGCCCTGGGATTTCTTTGGAAGGAATGATGCTAAAGCTGAAACTCCAGTACGTTGGCCACCTTATGCGAAGAGTTGACTCATTGGAAAAGACTCTGATGCTGGGAGGGATTGGGGGCAAGAGGAGAAGGGGACGACAGAGGATGAGATGGCTGGATGGCATCACTGACTCGATGGATGTGAGTCTGAGTGAACTCCGGGAGTTGGTGATGGACAGGGAGGCCTGGCGTGCTGCGATTCATGGGGTCGCAAAGAGTTGGACACGACTGAGTGACTGAACTGAACTGAACTGGCAGAAAGGAAGAATGCTCTGAGGAAAGCAATGAAGCATTGTAAGAACCAGGTGGTCTAGACACAATTACACTGAGAAGGAGACTAATTAGTTAAGTTCTTTCTGAGAATCTAATTTAGCAGCTAAACTATAGCAGATTTTAGTTAACCTAAGGTGAAAACTTTGGACTCTAAAAGTCATCCATGTATGGATTTCTTCCTTTCTCTTAAGTTTCTCCCTTGTACTTTTATATATTTAATTTTTTATTTGATCTATTTTTTAAAATTCATAGAAGGGCAGCATTAAGAGTAGAAAAGAGTAGTATTATTTAGTTCTAGAGAACATTAAAATAAAAATATAACTTGAGTTACTTCTTACGGAGAAAAAAAATGAGCAGAAAAAATAATAGGCTACTGGTGAGAAGATTTGAGCTTGTAAGTTAGTTCTGCCTCAGTTCAGTTCAGTCGCTTAGTCGTGTCCAACTCTGTGACCCCATGGACTGCAGCATGTCAGGCTTCCCTGTCCATCACCAACTCCCAGAGCTTACAAAAACTCACATCCATTGAGTTGGTGATGCCATCCAACCATCTCATCCTCTGTCGTCCCCTTCTCCTCTCTCCTTCAATCTTTCCAGCATCAGAGTCTTTTCCAATGAGTCAGTTCTTCACATCAGGTGGCCAGAGTATTGGAGTTTCAGCTTCAGCATCAGTCCTTTCAATGAATATTCAGGACTGATTTCCTTCAAAATGGACTGGTTGGATCTCCTTGCAGTCCAAGGGACTCTCAAGAGTTTTCTCCAACACCACAGTTCAAAAGCATCAATTTGGAACAAGATGGTGGAGGAGTAGGCGGACGTGGAGTACATCTCTCCATGGATACATCAGGAATACACCTTCAGACACAGAAGTGCATGCAGAACACCAGCTGAGAGCAGACAGGAGTACCTGACCAGTGGAAAAGAATATATAGAACCACACAAAACTTGGTAGGATGAAGGAACTCGGGGGGAAAGCAGGAGTGTTAGTAGGACTGGACCTGCCCTAGGCAGGTGGGGGAACTGAAGCAGGGGTCTGATCCCCACATCGGGGCAATTGTCTGAGTCAGAGGAGAAACATTTAAGGCTGAGAGTGAAACAGCTGATCTGTGACAGCCTGAACTGAATGAGAATCAGACAGTCCTTGCGGCAGTCATACATACCCCGGATAGGAATGCTGGTCCCCTGGAAGGCATAGTGGCTGGGAGCTGGAGTTTAGGGATTGTGGAGCAATCCCAGGCAGAGAGCTGCTGTTGAGTGTGGAGTGATGGATTTAGGGGATGTGAGGGAGAAAATCGTGGCGGGAAATGCCTGTGGAAGAAAGCCAGGCAGCCATGGAAGCAGGGTGATACTGCTGAGTTACACCTAGTGGGTCGAGCCATCACCCTCGCCTCTCTCTCCCTACACACCAGCATTGGAAGCTGAACAATAGAGAGGCTGGCCCATCAAATGCTGATGCACTGAACTAGAGTAGGACCCCAGCCAGGGGGGCCCCTCTATGTGCCTGATGCACCAAACAACAGAGAAGGACCCCAGGCAAGGGACCTTCTAAGTGCCTGAAAGGGCAGAGCTACAGAGAAAGAATGGCCAAATAGCCCTTCTGATCATGAGCTACAAGAAGCTTGAAAAAAGACTCTCATATCACCATAACTCCTGCGGCAGAAGCAGTCTGTGTCCCTGCGCACTTGGCGCCACCAGGATCCCTGCAAGCCAAGCAGCTGCGCCATCTTCACGCTCAACTCTCACTGGGGCAGAGCTGCCACAGGAAAAAAAGTCTTGTGTCTATATGCATGGGGTCGCTTCTGTTGTGTCTAACTCTTTGCGACCCTGTAGACTGTGACTTGCCAGGCTTCTCTGTAAGATAGGAGGTTATCCAGGCAGGAATACTGAAGTGTATTGGCCAATACTGGTTGCCATACCCTTCTAGAGCACTATATTTCCTGGTGCTCTAGCAGCCAATCCCCCTGAGTACCTGGTGCTGCCAGAACCCCTGAGACCCAAACAGCTGCACCACCTCGACACCTGGCCCTCACAGGAGCAAACCCAAGTCCTCCAGGGTAGCATCAGGAGCTAAACCCCAGTGGACGACCCACACACAGAGGTGGAAATAAAACCACAATTGAAACCCAAAGGCAGTATAGCTAAGTAAGAAGACCCAAAACCTTCCCACCAGCTGTACAAGCTGCAGATTAAATCCACACAATCAACTAAGCAGACTCTGTGTCGACTGAACACATAAAAGGTCATTGAGAGCTCCCACAAAAAAAAAATGCACTAGCTCTGATAGCTGTGGACATTGGAGGCAAGAAGACACAGGAGTAGGGCCAGATTAGAATCTGATTTGCCTCCACAGCAGGTCCAGAGATCAGCACAGTGTTGGAGGGCATCCTTGGGAGGTAAGGTGGCTGTGACTCCCAGCAAGGGAAAGGACTCTGACAGCAGTGGCTCAAGAAAAACATTTATTATGCTCATTTTTTGACTTGTTCTGTAGATTCTTTTGGATTTTTTGCGTTTTATTTTTTTCTTTTTTCCCCCTCTGTTGTAGCTGTTGATTTTATTGGCACTAAGAAATCCAATTAAGATTTTGACTTTCTTTTTATTTTCTCAGTTACATTTTTTTATTGTTGTCATAAACCTCTGCCTCTACGTTAGGCTTTTGCAGTTCTGTGGAGTTTTCCTCTTTTTTTTTTTTTCTTTTCTCTTTTTTTAATTTTAATTTCTTAAACCTATTTTTTTTCTATATTTATTCCTTTGTTTGCTTTTCCTGTTCTTTTCCCCTTGCAGTTAATCTTTAATATATATAAATCTTCTTCATCTACCTCTATTTAACTTTGCATTTAACCTCTATTTAACTAGATATACTTTGCATATCTAGTCTTTCTTTTTTTTCTTTCCTTTCCTCTCAACATATTTGTTGGTTTTGTATTCTTTGCTTTATTCCCCACTTGGCACTTTGCTTTAGTTTTGTTTTCAAGTTAGTGCTTAAGTTAGTCTTGTTCTTAACTGGTAAATATAATTTTTTATTTCCTTAGTTCACCAGGTCAATCTACTGTACTTTATTTTTGTTGGACTGTTTTCACTTTGCTCATGGGTGCATATGTACTTGTGTATATTCCATTATTTTAATTATTACCTGACTGATTTTGTAACTGCCATTTGTCCAGGGTTCATCTTTGGTTTCTCATTTCTGGATATTTGTTTTAATTTCACTTAATACCATAACAAACCACTTGTGGTATCTTTGTTCATGACCAGAGATCAAGCCATGAGCCTTTGGATAAGAGCACTAATTCCAAGACCCTAGACTACCAGAGAACTAACACTAGGGAGTATCAAATAGTGAGAACTCACACAAAGGAAACCACTTGAATACAAGACTCTGCATCAGGCAACCATCAGTAACACCCTATACAGTACGCCTCATCTAAACAACAAACAAAACAAAAATACAAACCAAGTCATCAGCAGACAGGATTACCCTCACTCAGCCTCACTCAGCCTTGCCCATCAGAAGAAAAATGAACAAACTAACAAACAAGCAAAAAAAAAGAAAAAAACTCAGCACAAATCTCACAAAGCTCACACAAACCACTGGGCCAATCTCAGGAGGGCAGAAACCAAAAGGAAGAAAGAATTCAACATTCGTCAAGGAACAAACTAGAAACATAGAAGTCCAAATAAATGAAGTAGTAATTTCCTAATAGGCAAACTACCTGAAAAAGAATTCAGAAAAATGATAATAAAGATGATCAAAAACCTTGAAAAAAAATGGAGAAAACACAAGACTCAATTAACAAAGACCTAGAAGAATTAAAGAATAAACATACAGTGACTAAAAAATTACTGAAATTAAAAATACTCTAGAAGGAATGAATAGCACAATATCTGAGACAGAAGAACAAATTAGTAAGCTGAAAGATAAAATGGTGGAAATTAACTTCTGAAGAGCAGAATAAAGTAACAAGAATGAAAGGAGCTGAGGAAAGTCTCAGGGACATCTGGAACCATATCAACTGCACCAACATTTAAATTATAGAGGTCCCAGAAGAAGAGAAAAAGAAAGGGTACAAGAAAATTTTGGAAGAGATTATAGTTGAAAATTTCCCCAACATGGAAAAGGAATAGTCAAACAAGTCCAAGAGGCACAGAGTCCCATACAGGATAAACCCAAGGAGAAACGTGACTAAACACAAAGAAAGAATATTAAAAGCAGCAAGGGAAAAGCAACAAGTAACATACAAGGGAAACCCCATACACTTAACAGCTGATCTTTCAGCAGAAACTCTGCAGGCCAGAAGGGAAAGGCAGGATATAATTAAAGCAATGAAAGGGAAAACTCTACAACCAAGATTACTGTACCCAGCAAGGATCTCATTCAAAACTGATGGAGATATCAAAAGCTTTTCAGACAAGCAAAAGTTAAGAGAATTCAGTACCACCAAACCAGATTTACAACAAATGTTAAAGGGACTTGTATAGTCAAGAAATACAAAAGAAGAAAAAAGATCTACAAAATCAACCCCAATTAAGAAAATTGCAATAGGAACATATATATCAATAATTACTCTAAATGTAAATGGATTAAATGCTCCAACCAAAAGACACAGACTGGCTGAATGGATAAGAAATCATGACCCATATATATGTTGTATACAAGAACCCACTTCACACCTAAACACACACATAGGCTGAAAGTAAGAGGATGGAAAAATATATTCCATGCAAATGGGAAGCAAAAGACAGCTGGAATATCAATCCTCATATCAGACAAAATAGAATTTAAAATAAAGATTAAAAGAGATAAGAAAGGACACTACATAATGATAAAGAGATCAATCCAAGAGGAAAACATAACAATTATAAATATCAATGCTCCAACATAGGAGCACCTCAACACATAAGACAAACACTAACAGATATAAAAGGAGAAACTGACAATAACACAAATAAAAGTAGGAGACTTTAAACCCCACTCACACCAATGGACAGATCATCAAAACAGAAAATTAATAAGGAAAACACAAGTCTTAAATGATACATTAGAAGAGATGGATCTCATTGATATCTTCAGGACATTCCATCCAAATGCAGAAGAATACACCTTCTTCTCAAGTGCACATGAAACATTCTCCAGGATAGACCATGTCTGGGGTCACAAATCAAAAGTCAGTAAATTTAAGAAAATTGAAATGTATCAAGCATCTTCTCTGACCACAATACTATGAGACTAGATATCAATTACAAGAAAAAAAAGCATAAGAAACACAAACACATGGAGATTAAACAACACATTTCTAAATCACCAACAGGTTACTAAAAAAATCAAAAGGGAAATCAAAAAACTTCTAGAAACAAATGACAATAAAAACAGGACAACTCAAAACCCATGGGACACAGCAAAAGCAGTTCTAAGAGGGAAGTTTATAGCAATACAATCCTACCTCAAGAAACAAGAAAAACATCAAATAGACAACCTAACTTTACACCTAAAACAACTGGAAAAGGAAGAACAACAACAACAAAAAAAATTAGTAGGAAGAAAGAAATCATAAAGATCCAAACAGAAATAAATGAAAAAGAAATGAAAGAAACAATAGCAAAGATTAATAAACCTAAAAGCTGGTTCTTTGAGAAGATAAACAAAATTGACAAACCTTTAGCCAGACTCAAGACAAAAAAGAAGAATCCAATCAACAAAATTTGAAATGAAAAAGGAGAGATTACAACAGACAATGCAGAAATACAAAGGATTATAAAAGACTATTAGGAACAATACAGAGCAATAAAATAGATAACCTGGAAGAAATGAACAGATTCTTAGAAAAGTTCAATCTTCCAAGACTTAGCCAGAAAGAAATGGAAATTATGAACAACCCAATTACAAGCATTGAAATTGAAGCTGTGATCAAAAATCTCCCAAAAAACAAAATCCCAGGACCAGATGGCTTCATAAGAGAATTCTATCAAACATTTAGAGAAGAGCTAATGCCTATCCTTCTAAAACCCTTTCAAAAAATTGCAGAGAAAGGAACACTTCCAAACTCATTCTACGAGGCCACCATCACCCTGATACCAAAACCAGACAAAGGCAACACAAAAAAAGAAAACTACAGGCCAATATCACTGATGAACACAGATGCAAAAATCCTCAACAAAATTTTAGCAAACAGAATTCAGCAACACATCAAAAAGCTCACACAACATGATCAAGTTGGGTTTATTCCAGGGATGCAAGGATTCTTCAATATACGCAAGTCAATCAATGTGATAACACCATATTAACAAATTGAAAGATAAAAACGACATGATCATCTCAATAGATGCAGAAAAAGCCTTTGGCAAAATTCAGCACCCATTTATGATTAAATCTCTTCAAAAAAATGGGGATAGAAGCAACCTACCTCAACACAGTAAAGGCCATGTATGATAAGCCTACAGCAAACATTATTCTCAGTGGTGAAAAACTGAAAGCATTTCCCCTAAGATCAGGAACAAGACAAGGGTGTTCACTTTCACCACTATTATTCAACATAGTTCTGTACATCCTAGCTACAGCACTCAGAGAAGAAATAAAAGGAATCCAGATCAGAAAAGAAGAAGTAAAGCTCTCACTGTTTGCAGATGACATGATACTGTACATAGAAAATCTTAAAGATAGTATAAGAGAATTTCTAGAGCTAATCAGTGAATTACTGATTCAAGAAGTTGCAGGATACAAAATCAATACACAGAAATCACTTGCATTTTTATATATTAACAATGAAAAATCAGAAAAATAAATTAAGGAATCAATCCCATTCAACATTGCAACAAAAGGAATTAAATATCTAGGAATAAACCTACCTAAGGAGACAAAAGAACTGTACACAGAAACTTATAAGACACTAATGAAAGAAATCAAAGACAACATAAACAGATGGAGAGATATTCCATGTTTCTGGGTAGGAAGAATCAATATTGTGAAAATGACTATACTACCAAACACAATCTACAGATTTAATGTGATCCCTATCAAATCACCAATGGCATTTTTCACAGAATTAGAACAAAAAAATTCACAATTCATATGGAAACACAAAAGACTCTGAAAAGCCAAAGCAGTCTTGAAAAAGAAGAATGGAGCTGGAGGAATCAACCTTCCTGACTTTAGATTATACTACAAAACCACAGTCATCAAGACAGTATGGTACTGGCACAAAAACAGAAATATAGACCAATGGAACAAGATAGAAAGCCCCAAAATAAACCCATGCACCTATGAGTAGCTTATTTTTGACAAAGGAGGCAAGAATATACAATGGGACAAAGACAGCCTCTTCAATAAATGGTGCTGGGAAAACTGGACAGCTACATGTAAAATAATGAAATTAGAACACTTCCTAATACCATACACAAAGATAAACTCAAAATGGATTAAAGACCCAAATGTAAGACCAGAAACTAGAAAACACAGGCAGAATACTCAATGACATAAATCAAAGCAAGATCCTCTATGACCCACCTCCTAGAGTAATGGAAATAAAAACAAAAGTAAACAAGTGGGACCCGATTAAACTTAAAAGCTTTTGCACAGCAAAGGAAACTAGAAGCAAGATGAAAAGACAACCCTCAAAATCGAAAAAAATTATAGCAAATGAAACAACTGACAGAGGATGAGTCTCCAAAATAAACAATCAGCTCACACAACTCAAAGCCAGAAAAACAAACAACCCAATCAAAAAGTGGGAAAAAGACTTAAACAGACATTTCTCCAAAAAAGACATACAGATGGCTAACAAACACATGAAAAGATGCTCAACATTGCTCATTATTAGAGAAATGCAAATCAAAACCACAATGAGATATTGCCTCACACTGGTTAGAATGGCCATCACTAAAAGGCTACAAACAACAAATGCTGGAGAGGGTATGGAGAAAAGGGAATGCTCTTGCACTGTTGGTGGGAATGTAAATTGATATAGCCGCTATAGAAGGTGGTATGGAGACTCTTTACAAAACAACTAGGAATAAAACCACCATATGACCCAGCAATCTCACTCCTGGGCACATACCCTGAGGAAACCAAAATTGAAAGAGACACAAGTATCCCATTGTTCACTGCAGCACTATTTACAATAGCTAGAACGTGGAATGGAAAAGGAAATGGCAACCCACTCCAGTATTCTTCCTGGAGAATCCCAGGGACAGAGGAGCCTGGTGGGCTGCTGTCCATAGGGTCGCAGAGTCGAACATGACTGAAGCAACTTAGTATGCATGCATGCATTGGAGAGGGAAATGGCAACCCACTCCAGTATTCTTTCCTGGAGAATCCCAGGGATGGAGGAGCCTCGTGGGCTGCTTTCCACGGAGTCACGCAGAGTCGGACATGACTGAGCGACTTAGCAACACAAGCAGCTGAACACAGAAGCAACCTAGATGTCCACCAACAGACGAATGGATAAAGAAGTTGTGGCACATATACACAATGGAATATTACTCAGCCCTAAAAAGGAACACATTTGAGTCAGTTCTGAAGGTAAAAGAACCTAGAACCTATTATGCAGTGAAGTGAGTCAGAAAGAGAAAGATAAATACCATATTTTAACGCATATATATGGAATCTAGAAAAATACTACTGAAGAATTTATTTACAGGGCAACAGTGGAGAAACAGACAAGAGAATAGACATATGGACATGGAGAGAGGGGAGGAGACGGTGAGATGTATGGAAATTTACATATGTATGGAGTGACATGGAAACTTACATTACCATATGTAAAATATATAGCCAACAGGAAATTGCTGTATGGTTCATGAAACTCAAACAGGGGCTCTGTATCAACCTAGAAGGGTGGGATGGGAAGGGAAATGGGAGGGAGTTTCAAAAGGAAGGGGATATATGTATAACCATGGCTGAGGTTTGAAAAAAAACAGCAAAATTCTACAAAGCAATTATCCATCAATAAAAACTAAATAAATTTTAAAAAACCCAGCATCAATTGTTCAGCACTCAGCTTTCTTTATAGTCCAACTCTCACATCCATACATGACTACTGGAAAAACCATAGCTTTGACTATATGGATTTTGTTCCAAAGTGATGTCTCTGCTTATTAATACTCTGTCTAGGTCATAGCTTTCCTTCCAAGAAGCAAGCATCTTTTAATTTCATGGCTGCAGTCACCATCTGCAGTGATATTGGAGCCAAAAAAAATAAAGTCTCTCCTGTGTCCCCATCTATTTCCCATGAAGTGATGGGACCAGATGCCATGATCTTAGTTTTCTGAATGTTGAGTTTCAAGCCAGTGTTTTCACTCTTCTCTTTCATTTTCATTAAGAGGCTCTAGTTCTTCTTCACTTTCTGCCATAAGGGTGGTGTTATCTGCATATCTGACATTATTGATATTTCTCCCGGCAATCTTGAGTCCAGCTTGCCTTTCATCCAGCCTGGCATTTCACATAATGTACTCTGCATATAAGTTAAATAAGCAGGGTGACAATATACAGTGTTGATGTACTCTTTCCGAATCTGGAACCAGTCTGTTGTTCCATGTCCAGTTCTAACTGTTGCTTCTTGACCTGCATACAGATTTCCCAGGAGGCAGGTCAGGTGGTCTGGTATTCCCATCTCTTGAAGAATTTTCCACAGTTTGTTGTGATCCACACAGTCAAAGGCTTCGGGATAGTCAACAAAGCAGAAATAGATGTTTTTCTGGAACTCTTGCTTTTTCAATGATCCAATGGATGTTGACAATTTGATCTCTGATTCCTCTGCCTTTTCTAAATCTAGCTTGGACATGTGGGAGTTCACAATGGTTCACGTACTGCTGAAGCCTGGCTTGGAGAATTTTGAGCATTGCTTTCCTAAGATGTGAGATGAGTGCAATTGTGTGGTAGTTTGAACATTATTTGGCATTGCCTTTCTTTGCGATTGGAATGAAAACTGACCTTTGCCCGTCCTGTGGGCATTGCTGAGTTTTCCAAATTTGCTGGCATATTGAGTGCAGCACTTTCACAGCATCATCTTTTAGGATTTAAAATAGCTCAACTGGAATTCCATAATTTCCACTAGTTCTGTTTCTAGTGATGTCTCCTCAGGCCCACTTGACTTCACATTCCAGGATGTCTGGCTCCAGGCGAGTGAGCATACTATCGTGATAATCTGGGTCATGATGATCTTTTTTGTAAAGTTCTTCTGTATATTCTTGCCACCTCTTCTTAATATCTTCTGCATCTGCTAGATCCATACAATTTCTGTCCTTTATTGTGCCCATCTTTGCATGAAATATTCCCTTGGTATCTCTTATTTTCTTCAAGAGATCTCTAGTGTTTCCCATTCTATTTTCTTTTATTTCTTTGTATTGATCACTGAGGAAGGCTTCCTTATCTCTCCTTGCTATTCTTTGGAACTCTGCATTCAAATGGGTATATCTTTTCTTTTTTTCCTTTGCCTTTCACTTTTCTTCTTTTCTCAGCTATTTCTAAGGCCTTCTCAGACAGCCATTTTGACTTTTTCTTGGGGATGGTCTTGATCACTGCCTCCTGTACAACGTCATGAACCTCCATCCATAGTTCATCAGGCACTCTATCAGATCTAGTCCCTTAAATCTAATTCTCACTTCCACTGTATAATCATAATGGACTTGATTTAGGTCATATATAAATGGTCTAGTGGTTTTCCCTACTTTCTTCAATTTAAGTCTGAATTTGGCAATGTGGAGTTAATGATCTGAGCCACAAAAAGCTCCAACTCTTGTTTTTGCTGACTGTATAGAGAGTCTCCATCTTTGGCTGCAAGGAATATAATCAATCTGGTTTTGGTGTTGACCATCTGGCAATGTCCATATATAGTCTTCTCTTTTATTGCTGGAAGAGGGTGTTTGCTGTGACCAGTGTGTACTCTTGGCAAAACTCTGTTAGACTTTGCCCTGCTTCTTTTTGTACTCCAAGGACAAATTTGCCTATTACTCCAGGTATCTCTTGACTTCCTATTTTTGCATTCCAGTATCCTATAATGAAAAGGACATCTTTTTTGGGTGTTAGCTCTAGAAGGTCTTGTAGGTCATCATAGAACCGTTCAGCATCTTCAGCATTACTGGTTGGGGCACAGACTTGGCTTACTGTGATACTGAATGGTTTGCCTTGGAAATGAACAGAGATCATTCTGTCATTTTTCAAATTGCATTTCAGACTCTTTTGTTGACTATAAGGGCTACTCCAATTCTTCTAAGGGATTCTTGCCCACAGTTGTAGATATAATGGCCATCTGAGTTAAATTGGCCCATTCCAGTCCATTTTAGTTCAGTTTAGTTGCTCAGTCATGTCCGACTCTTTCCGACCCCATGAACCACAGTACGCCAGGCCTCCCTGTCCATCGCCAACCCCCAGAGTCCACCCAAACCCATGTCCATTGTGTCAGTGATGCCATCCAACCATCTCATCCTCTGTTGTCCCCTTCTCCTCCTGCCCTCAATCTTTCCCAGCATCAGGGTCTTTTATAATGAGTCAGCTCTTAACATCAGGTAGCCAAAGTATTGGAGTTTCAGCTTCAAAATCAGTCCCTCCATAGAACACCCAGGACTCATCTCCTTTAGGATGGACTGGTTGGATCTCCCTGCAGTCCAAGGGACTCTCAAGAGTCTTCTCCAACACCACAGTTCAAAAGCATCAATTCTTCGGCACTCAGCTTTCTTCATAGTCCAACTCTCACATCCATACATGACCACTGGAAAAACCATAGCCTTGACTAGATGGACCTTTGTTGGCAAAGTAATGTCTCTGCTTTTCAATATGCTATCTATGTTGGTCATAACTTTCCTTCCATGGAGTAAGTGTCTTTTAATTTCATGGCTGCAATCACCATCTGCAGTGATCTTAGAGCCCCCCCCCCAAAAAAAAAGTCTGACACTGTTACCCCATCTATTTCCCATGAAGTGATGGGACCAGATGCCATGATCTTCGTTTTCTGAATATTGAGCTTTAAGCCAACTTTTTCACTCTTCTCTTTCACTTTCATCAAGAGGCTCCTTAGTTCCTCTTCACTTTCTGCCATAAGGGTGGTGTCATCTCCATATCTGAGGTTATTGATATTTCTCCTGGCAATCTTG
>NW_011494855.1:205146-210262 GCF_000754665.1 Bison bison bison | reverse complement strand
AATCTTGATTCCAGCTTGTGCTTCTTCCAGCCCAGCGTTTCTCATGATGTACTCTGCATATAAGTTAAATAAGCAGGGTGACAATATACAGCCTTGACATATTCCTTTTCCTATTTGGAACCAGTCTGTTGTTTCATGTCCAGTTCTAACTGTTGCTTCCTGACCTGCATACAGATTTCTCAAGAGGCAGGTCAGGTGGTCTGGTATTCCCATCTCTTTCAGAATTTTCCACAGTTTATTGTGATCCACACAGTCAAAGGCTTTGGCATAGTCAATAAAGCAGCAATAGATGTTTTTCTGGAACTCTCTTGCTTTTCAATGATCCAGCGGATGTTGGCAATTTGATCTCTGGTTCTTCTGCCTTTTCTAAAACCAGCTTAAACATCTGTAAGTTCATGGTTCATGGAAGCCTGGCTTGGAGAATTTTGAGCATTAATTTACTAGTGTGTGAGATGAGTGCAATTGTGCGGTAGTTTGAGCATTCTTTGGCATTGCCTTTGGCATTTGATAAACAGTCAGATATGGTAGCATATGTTACTATATAAAAAAAAAATAATTTCAGTCTTACTTTGGAAGAACTAATGAAAAAGGTCATTTTTACAGTGAGGCCAGGATAACAAAGTTCAAAGAGGTAGTAGTAGCATCCTAGAGTTGGGTTCAGGAAAGGGCTGGTCCAGTTTGCTCATATCCCTCACCTCTCCCCATGTCTCACCCCTCTCTCTCTCCCTCTCTGACTGGCTATGATTGGTCCTTAACAGGAATCTCTTTCATTATGGTGACCATATATAAAAAAATCACTTCCTTAACTACAGTATATGGAATATTTCTCACATCCATTCCCTCTTTATTCTCAAGGCTATCAAATTCTTTTAGGGCCTTCATGTCTTTGTCCTGGGTTATTCACTTTCTTAAATAATTTCTCTGACTATGGTTTCCTTTTCAGCCTAGCCATTTTATTGAGTTGGCCAAAAAGTTCACTCAGGTTTTCCATTACATTTTACAGAAAAAAATCAAGCAAACTTATTGGCCAACCTGATAAATATTACTGATAGTTGATTTTCCTAAATTTCAGATTGATTTCTGTCACTCTGCTCAAAAACACTTAATAGCTCCCTAGTACCTATGAACTAAAACTCAGACTTCCCAGTCATTCAAAAACATCCTTGATCAAGGCCTGATTTATCTTTCCTGACTTGCTTCTTTGTCCAATAGTCAAATAACTTATTACTCCCTAGATATAGCCACACTATCTTTTCTTACCTTTTCCTCCAGGAGAAATGCTTGTCTTCCCATCTCTGCTTATCTAAGTTTCAACTGAAATGCTCCGTGACTTCAAAGTCTTTTCTTGTCTTCTTCTATGAACCATCAATCTATCTTCTGAATTACATTCTACTTCCTTATCCCTCCCCAAATCAACCTGAGCAATGGACTATAATTCTGTATCTTGTTGTTTGTTTTTGCAACTCTCTCAGTGTCTGGAATAATGTTTTACATATTATTGATGTTCAGTTGCTAAGCCGTGTCTGACTCTGTGACCCCATGGACTGCAGCAAACCAGGTTCTTCTGTCCTCCACTATTACTCCAAGTTTGCTCAAATTCATGTCCATTGAGTCAGTGATACTATCTAACCATCTCTTTCTCTGCAGCCCCCTTCTCCTGTTGCCCTCAATCTTTCCCAGCATCAGGGTCTTTTCCAATGAGTCGGCTCCTGGCATCAGGTGGCCAAAGCATTGGAGCTTCAGCATCAGTCCTTCCAGTGAATATTCAGGGTTGATTTTCTTTAGGATTGACAGGTTTGATTTCCCTACAGTCCATGAGATTCTCAAGAGTCTTCTCCAGGACCATCAATTCTTTGGCGCTTAGACTTCTTTATGGTTCAACTCTTACATCCATACATGACTACTGGAAAAACCCCAGCTTTGACTAGATGGACCTTTGTTGGCAAAGTAATGTCTCTGCTTTTAAATATGCTCTCTAGGTTTGTCATAGCTTTTTTTCCAACGAGCAAGTGTATTATATGAAATTATTTTTAACTAAGTAAAGAAGTAAATTAAAAGTCTTTTGTATACAAATTTTTTGAAAGGAAAACAACAAAACAGATGAGGAAACAGGGATACATTTTCCTGATTAACCATATAAACATTCCCCAGCTAGGCATAGTGAACATTTGCCTTTTGCCCCCTACTGGCTGCTCAGCACTTGCTATGTTTGGAAAAAGCCTCACATTAGAACAAAAAGGCCACCAGGCATTATAAAACTTAAAGGGAACTCACTTTCCCAGTTCCTCTGTCAACTAGAACATGGCACCTAACCTAGATCTGGCCCAACAGCTGAAACCGTGTGGGACTCTGAATGAGTTGCTGGTGGCACAAAGAAGCAGAGAGAGGGGAGAATCCACTCTAGCGGCTCTGACTGCAGCAGCGAGGCATAGTGTCCAGGGGTAGCTGGCATTTGGACCAGTAGGACAAGCCGTATCATCCAATGCTCAGCATCAGTGGCCACGATGCCCTCATGGAACTGGTGCTCATGATGTTGGCTGACTTTCTTGGAGTCCAGCTCCACTTTGTTCTGTCTCTTTTCTGTGGTGGGATCTCCAGCATTCCCAGCAGCTCTGTCAGTTTCACAGATGCCAGTCAGTAAATCCATTTCCTTCTAAGTCAACCAGGGTCAGGTCCTGCTGCTGGTCACCCCTTACCCTGGACTGACGCACCAGGCTTGCAACGTTGTTGGAGGACCCTGTTACACCAAGCAATACTGTCTCAGCTATGTTTGCATCCTCATTATTACTCATCATTAAAAGTTAATGGCCCTATATGCTATCTTCATTAATTTTTAGGTAAACATGTTTTAAAGTCAGATTGCATGTTAACCTCTATAAACGTTATCATTTATTTCTCCTAAACAAATCAGTCTAAATTAGAACTTGCCATCAGAATACCAGTCATGCATTGAAATTCCAAAATATACCAAAATATAAAAATGCCTCCTATGCTAAATGTTCTCAAGATTGGGTCACTTCTATTTTTGTAGCAATAGTTATATTTTACACTTCTGATATGCCTATAAACTCATAATTTGTCTGTGTGTCCATAATTAATCATTTCTCATGAAAACCATCATTATTTATAAGTAATCCAGATAAAGAATATGCTTTTGGTGATTAAAAGCATGGACTCTATGGCATGAGGTCAAATCCAAGGCTGCTGTGAGATCTTGAACAAATTACTATTAAAACCCTTATGCATCAGTTTGTTTATCTTTAAAATGGGAATAACAAAAGCATTGACCTGAAGATTGAGATATGATACACATAAAATGGTTAAAATAGTACCTCTTAGTAAATCCATTGAATTGTCTGCTTTTATTATATTCTGAGAAGCTCCTACAGAGGAAAACTATTAAAATGCAGGACAGTCATTTGTGCTATTAATCGAATTAAATTCTCATTCCTTCTAGCACATGGAACTCCCTACCTCCCTTGTGGTTGGGTGGGGCCATGTTTCTATCCAGACAATGAACAAGTCAAGTGAATTAGAATTTAAATGGGAGAATGAGATTCTCTAGTAAATCTTTTCCCTCTGGCTTGGTAACTAGGACTGTTGAATCTGGTGGAGCCTGGAGAACTAGAGTAATTAAAATGAGCAGAGCCTCTCTGCAGCCTGAGATGGATATGTCACATAAGCAAAAGATAAGCCTTTGTTGGTTCAAGCCACTGGTGTGTTTTAGGGATTGTTTGTTCCAAAGCATAAACTTGACTATCCTGGGTAATGCAGAAAGTAAGGTAATTATCCGGATATTTCAATTAAATATTACTCTCTATTCAAGTGAATTACATCCTCAGGAATATCTAAAGTGGGATAATATATAGTGGGATAAAGAATAAATTGAAGGATGCTGTCTAAGTCTATGATGTCTGCAAATATCTGCCTTGTCTTGAGGAAAGAAAGGAACAGGCTGAGCTGACTCCATCTTGAAAAAGAAGGAAACTCCATCTTGCACTTTCAGTGAGCTTTGGACTACGTGCCTGGTAGCCATGGGAATAATGTACCTACAGCTGAACTGGCCTCCCAGACTGTAAACACCAGATTCCATATCATGATTTCCCGTCACCAAAAAGAATGTAATAATCCCCTATGTAGTCAATTACCTTTGTAATCTTTATGGTACCCATTGGTGTAGGCTACAATGTATAACCACTGACCCTTCTGATGATGAATCATGGCTGTAACCTGATTGTATCTCCCTTTAACACTTTCCAGGATAGGTTTAAGGACTTCAGGGATGTGGGCTTGAGCAGTACACTTAAGGTATAAAAAATTTTCACAAAAGTTAGTCTGGGTCCTTGGCTAAGAGGAGACTATGCCTTGGGCCTGCTGGTGTAATAAACTGCACTCCACTATCTGCATTGTCCTTCTGAGTGAATTTGTTTCCCAGAACATGTGGCTATAACAGTCTCAGTCTTCGTTTTGGGGTATAATGCTCCATTCTGAAGATTTTTGGAAATCACTCTCAAGTTGTCCCTTTACATATGGCACAATATCCTAGGATAAGTAATACATAAATCATCAAATCTTTATACATCCAAGTGAATGGGTTTATCTGATCTATTTCCAGGAAGAATCAGAGCAGCATAAGAGTTATGTTGGAAGATAAACTTGGAAGATCTTCCTGATTTATAATTCAGAAAAGAATTATATGTATGGGTAAAATCATGGAGGCTGTTTAACTATGGAAATAATTATCTGAGATCCACATTCACTTATTATTAAGACAGACCATGCCAGCTACAGGAACTATTGAAGTACAGCCTCAGTAACCTTTCCAAGGACATTTAATAACCCATTGCAAAGTTTGTCTGACTCCCTTAGAATTTCATCACTATATGCTGTTTGGTGACTACAGCCATGAGATTAAAGGATGCTTACTCCTTGGAAGAAAAGTTATGACCAACCTAGATAGCATATTCAAAAGCAGAGACATTACTTTGCCAACAAAGGTCCGTCTAGTCAAGGCTATGGTTTTTCCAGTGGTCATGTATGGATGTGAGAATTGGACTGTGAAGAAGGCTGAGCGCCGAAGAATTGATGCTTTTGAACTGTGGTGTTGAAGAAGACT
>NW_011494855.1:184217-205046 GCF_000754665.1 Bison bison bison | reverse complement strand
AAGAAGACTCTTGAGAGTCCCTTGGACTGCAAGGAGATCCAACCAGTCCATTCTGAAGGAGATCAGCCCTGAGATTTCTTTGGAAGGAATGATGCTAAAGCTGAAACTCCAGTACTTTGGCCACCTCATGCAAAGAGTTGACTCATTGGAAAAGACTCTGATGCTGGGAGGGATTGGGGGCAGGAGGAGAAGGGGACGACAGAGGATGAGATGGCTGGATGGCATCACTGACTCAATGGACGTGAGTCTGAGTGAACTCCGGGAGTTGGTGATGGACAGGGAAGCCTGGTGTGCTGCGATTCATGGGGTCGCAAAGAGTCGGACACGACTGAGCAACTGAACTGAACTGATGTTGTTTTTCAGCCAGTTCAAAAGCAAGGGGCCAAGAATGGTTGAAAAGAAAGAGGCAACAAAGAAGACATAGAAAGGAGAAGAAATGAAGACTGGAAAGATGGACAGTAAATCCCTTCCAATCACATTTCTAAGAACAGGTTACACCACAGAGCCCTGTATCCTTCCTTTTGTTTAAGTGGGCTTAGGTTTATTTGTTTCCACCTGGAGGGTCCTAACTAACCTATGTGCTTTATCCCTAGGTCCACTACTTAGCAGCTCTTTAAATTTCAGCAATAGCTAACATCTTTGTGCCTTAGGTTTCTTCTTTGTAAAGTTGTAAAAGGAGCTTCTGTTAGAATTAAGTAAAACAAAGAATGTAAAGTGTTTAACCCAGGCTTAGCATACAGCAGACATACAATAAGTGTTAGCTGCTATCATTATTTTCATCACCTCATTTTCAGTTCTAATGGCGCTTTTTTGTCAGAGGACTGGCAAAAGCACTGGTTACATTATTACTGAAGCTGTGTGTAGATTAGTCATGGAAGATCTTATACATCACAACAAGCAGGTGTCTATGATTTTATAATTCTGTTGGAATGCCAAGTTAACATATCAGTTGCTCACCTAAACTGTTGTTAGATTTTTAAATCTCCCATCTAGTTAACCTCATAATCATCTCTGAAAATTGAAGGTCAGACTTAAGCTGGGCCAAATGCAGAGAATTACCTTAACACATTTTTGATGAGTCCTGAAAACCTGTGTATTGCTTTCCATTCTGCATAAACTGTATCAACACATACTTCAGAAAGCTGCTTCTTGTTTCCTGAACACCCCTCAGATGTCCTAGTACCTATAGCCCTATAACTCCAAACCATAAGATGCAATGAAACACATGTGTTTTAAAGTCCTTCTTTTATTTTTTTTTTTCAATTTTAAAACCCACTTCTAATTACAGCCTCTTTGCTAATGTCTAATCTTCCTTAAAAACAAGTTGACCTACATGGTCTCTATCCTTCAGACTCTTAGCCCTGGATTATGATAAGATCTGGCTGTAGCAGGAGGAGAGACCTAGAAATAGTGACCTCATCAGTTTTCCATTATGGGAAATCACCCTGCTTACACCTCCCTATTTCTGCATTATGCATGCATGTGTGCTCAGTCGTGTCCGACTCTTTGTGACCCCATGCATTCCTCTGTCTGTGGAATTTTCAAGGCAAGAATACTGGAGTGGGTTTCCATTTCCTACTCAGAGGATCTTCTTAATTCAGGGATCAAACCCATGTCTCATTTGTCTCCTGCATTGGCAGATGGATTCTTTATCACTACACTAGCTGGGAAGCCCCATTTGTGCATTATACTTGTTAGCAACTCAGGGACAGGGACTATACTGTATTAATCTTTATATCTCAGAATTTAGCACAGTGCATGATACACCAGTTGGAACTCAAGAAGTTTCTGCTAACCCAAATTAAACTTTAGAGTGCAAAATATGGTCTGATCAGATGTTCTCATCATGGAAGTTGCTAATCGATGTGACTTTGGAAGCAAAATTAGCTTCATCCAAGAGGGTACTATTTAGCATAATAAACTAAACTTGACAGGCATTCCCAGTGCAAGCACCAATTTAGAATGATTTACTTAGGAAAAAAAATAAATGACAGCTGCCACAAGATACATACACCACCTGTGCAACTTGGCTACTCCAGCGTCTGACTCAACTTTGGCTTCCAGTCAGAAGAGTATAGCAAAGTAGGGTTGGCAAGAATCTGAGAGGTTAGCTACCCAATATTCCATTTTAAGGACAGCATTGCTGAACCCCAGGAGTAATAATTAACTGGCCTCAAGCATGAAGCTAGTTAGTGCCAGAGGTAAGACTTAGCTTTCCAGTCTTCCCATAATACCAAATAGTTTACAAAACATACACTTACTAGTTGGTCACTAAAGACATTATTTGCATGCAGCATAAGCAGTGGTTCAATCTGGCTGAATATTAGAATCATGTAGCTTTTAAAGAGGATGCATGCCTGGATCCCACCCTTAGGAATTCTAATAGTGTAGCTGGATTCCCTGTCAATTTCAGCAATAATAATTTCTACTATTTCAAAAATAATTGCCTTTAAAAGAACATCCAGAATTTTTGTTGTTAGGAGGGGCTCTTGTTAGAGAAACATATCCTGAGAAACTAAGAAACAGACTCCAGGTCAGTAGACCTGGATTGTGACTGTCATGAACTGGCTTCATATTAAAACTTTGACCAAAAGAAAGAGCAGATGATTACATCTTTCTTGGACAAAGTGGGGATATGATATCTAAGCACTGATGAATTCAAAGCTTTTATTGAGCATCTACTATGCAGTGGTACTATGTGAGGTACTAAGGATACAACTGTGAAAACAGACAAGGTCATGGCCCTCATGGAGCTTATTATCTGCAGAACTCTCTGATAGAAAGGTATCTATAGAACTTGTAAGGTGAGCAATTCTATTATAGGTCAAGTAATTTACAAAGACAGGGATCCTGAAACAGCATGATGTGAACAGAAATGCATGCACTTCCCCACTGATAACTGTAATGTCTGGGAATGAATAATGAGACAGCATTTCAGACAGGACTACCTTTGCTGTTTATGCCAGGAAACTTAATCTCATAGGTCAGGTGGCAAAGTTTAAAGTATGAAGTCCTAAAGCTTGTTAAAAATGCAAATTTATAGACAGCATCCCCAGAGAATCTGATTCAGTAGGCTGGAATGGAACCCTTGGAGCTGCCTTTTTAACAAACATGCCAGGAAATCTCAAACAGGTGGTGAGAAACTCTACTGCCAATGAAGCACGATGGTCTCAAGGGCAGCTACACATTTTAGAAAGATCATGGTCTTACACTTAGGCCTCTGGGATCCAGTCAGATTCAGCTCCCTCTCTACCATTCCCAACCACTTCCTCCATAACTCGTGTTCAAGCCTAGCGTTCCCTTCAAACACCCAGAACTCATGCCAACAGAAGCAGAAACAACAAAGAAATTAGATGAATCCTCCAGAGATTAACAAGTGGTTTTGTCTACACTGTGCAGTCAAGTCAAGGGGAACTGGGGCATAAATAGAGAATCCCATGGGAAAAATCCAGACCTATTTTACTAAATTGCAAAGCATCTCCAGTGAAAAGGGTCAATCCAACAACCTTAGGTAAACACTGACTTAAATTAAAAGATTGCAGTTGAATGTGTTAGTTTCTGTACCTTATACTATCAAAGAAGAAACAAAGCAAATACCTGGAGAGTCAATAAAGCCATTAAAACTTCTGGTCACTTCTATAAAACCTTAGTGTTATTTTTTCCCCCCAAGCTATCTTGATTACTAGCCAGACCGATGAACTGTGTTTCTAACCATTAAAAAATCATCAGTCTACTGTGGCATACTGTATAGTGAGATTGATTGGGTTATAATTTTTTTTTAAATGTGAGTTACCAAGTCATTATTTTAATATTGTTTAAAAATTAATTAGAACTTCTCAGAAATGTTTTATAACATCAAGGTTTAATTAACTTATTTATTTAAAAGATCCGTAATGTGACCCTCTTTGCAGAAAGGCTGTGGATTTTTCAGCATTTAATAGTCTAGTGGGAAAGAAAGGGAGGAGATTTTTACTTTTATTGAAGAGCCGAAATACAGTCATTGTCTTTTTATCACTTTAATAGTTCTTTGTGTTGCAGGTAAAGCATTACTAATTCATGTCCAATGAGAAATACATAAGATTTTTGACAGTGTAACAAAAACTAAAAGATAAAAACAACCACCTGAAGGAAAGAAGAGGAATAGGTGAGACCTTTAGATGAAAACATATAATTCAAGTAAATAGTCAAAAGTAGAGCTTGTTTATTTCCTATCAAAAAGGAATGTCTCTGTCTCAAATTCATTCCTTGTTTTGGAAAATTATTTCACAACATAGAATTTTTAGAGCGTTCCTGCCTTCATTTTATTCCAGCGTATGTGTAGACACTTGCCACTTAGGGTATGTGATGTCAAGCCAGTTCTTGTCAATAAGAAAAACGGAATTCTCTCTTGACCCCTCTCCCATTCGTTTTAGTGAGCAATTTTTATAAAGCATTAAATCAAGCTTAAATTTTCTTGTCAGTTTGGATCTGTCCTCAACTGCTCTAAACCCTTTCAGGAATCCATTTCTCATGCTGCTTGGTGAATTTTCTTGAAACAACTCTTTATTAATCATCATCTTAACAGCAAAAGCCATTGTTTTGATACAAATGGAATGGTAGTGCAAATATTCTTTATAGTAAACCCAGCTTTGGGTCCCTTCACTGTTCATCTGAAACTATCACAACATTGTTAATCAGCTATACCCCAATACAAAATTAAAAGTTCAAAATAAATAAATAAACCTAGCTTGTTATTATCCCACAGTGAGATGGTCTCAACTAATGCCCTCCAGACATTTTCTGTAGCTCACACAGGGAAACAGTCACCTCTGCCTCACTCCCTTAAACAGAGGGAAGGTGTCTTTGCTTAGGCTTCTCCTCTTTTACATATTTTCTCTAAACTCTCTTGTTTATGAACAAAACATTGCTCCTTAAGTTCTCCAAAATGTTGACATATTATGTCTACCATATCACACATTCAGAAGCTGACATTACTATTATTTCACATGATTACCAACTGACTCCAGGAAGTCATTTCCAGAGAACCATCATTGTTTTCTACGGAACAGGTGAAATTCCTGCTTGGACATACTGTTTCTGTGTGACTTCACTACTGGGATTATCCCAATTCCACTTGGTAATGTTCTTAAATGACTAGGTGGACACCTAACACTGCAACCCCATTAATACTTTAAAGGGTTTTCAGAGAGCTCTCTTAACCTGAAAAATGTGAAGATCCACTCCCCTTGGAAAATACTATTATGCCATTTTGCAAACATCGTCACCAACAGTAAGACACAACAAAGTAAGCAACTGTTAGTGTAGATTTAAACTGAGAGCTCTGCCTGTGGCGCTCTGGTTCAGCCTCATCCTTCTCCTCACCCACGTGAACACAGCTAGGTCAAAGTAAACTGCCCCACCCAAACTGATGAGCTCCTTCCCTCCTACCTTTTGGGACCGTGGCTCTATTATTTCTTTTTTAGACTCACTCTCTCCTTTTGCATTGCTTTCCTATCCAAAAATAATATCTCTCTGACCCTGATTTTTCCCTTTAAATAACTATCCCATCTCTCCTTCTGCCCCCACTTCACAAATGAGAGGCAAATGCTCAATAAATATTTATGGATTAAATGGGGGAAAAAACTCTATTTCCCTATTGCTTCATCTCACATGTATTCCTCATTCCACTGCAAACTAATGAAACTACTCAGCCCACTCCTCTACTAAAACTGGTCTCCAGAGGTGGTCAGGAGCTTTCTAATTTAAAAAATCCATGAGTTCTCCTTATCCTTCAAGCTACTTGACCTCCATGCAGCACCTGACATTGCTAACCAACCCTTATTATTAATACTCCTTTCCTCAAGTTTTCTTGCAATATACCAAGGCTTCTCTTATTTATATCACCATCTTCCCCAACGGAGAAGGCAATGGCACCCCACTCCAGTACTCTTGCCTGGAAAATCCCATGGATGGAGGAGCCTGGAAGGCAGCAGTCCATGGGGTCGCTGAGGGTCGGACACGACTGAGCGACTTCACTTTCACTTTTCACTTTCCTGCATTGGAGAAGGAAATGGCAACCCACTCCAGTGTTCTTGCTGGAGAATCCCAGGGACAGGGAGCCTGGTGGGCTGCCGTCTGTGGGGTTGCACAGAGTCGGACACGACTAAAGTGACTTAGCAGCAGCAGCAGCAATCCTCCCCAAACTCATTGATAACACACGTTCTCTACCCCTCTTTTTGACTCTATACCTCTTCCAATAGAAGATTTCAACCACTGACACAGTTTCAAATATTTCTGTCAGCATCATCCAAACATAATTTTAGTTCTCATTTTTCTTCTATCTCTCAGACTCACCTTTCTAAATGGCTTTTGAACCATTCCTCATAGATGCCATGTTGGCACCTCACACACAGTAGGACCAAAACAGAACTCAGTCTTCCCTCCTTCCCGTTGCGAAGTCTGCCTCTCTTCTGTCCCCACCCTTAAGGTAGAGCAGCACCACCCTCCCAGTCATGTTGTTAGCAATTTTAGAGTGCTTCTGGAGGTTAGCGTCCTCAGTACCTGCAACTTCTTCTCAGCTTCAAGTCCTGATGACACTGTCTCTGAAACATTTCTGCCCCATAATTTCCATCCCCCTTGCTATGGTCCTAGTTTAAATTTTTCATAATCTCTCAGTAAGACCATACAAAAGCGTATTAATGGCGCTGCCACCCTCACCGTTCTCCAATCCATTTTTTTCCCATAACATCAAGACTAAGGTCTCTGGAGTAAGATTGTCTGTCATCTTTGTATTTCCCTGCACAACCACTGAATACACGTTTGTGGAACTGAACTCCCACTGCCAGCAATTATCTTCCTAAAACAGAAATCTGATACTATAAATACACTGCCCCAAATCTTCAATGACTCTTAATACAGAATAAAAGCAGAAACTCCTCAGCATGGCATTCAGAGTCTTCTGGGGCCTGCCCTGAACCTGCTACTATGCCTCACCTCCCATCTACTTGCCACTCCAGCCACACACTGTTCACTCTTTTTTCTTTTATTTCTAGAATCCACTCTGTATTACTTACATCTAAGGCTTGGGATGTCGGTTTTATAGCTCTGCCTATTGAAATTCATGTAACTTTTAAGGTCAAAATAAAATTCTACTTCTTCATTAAAGTTTTCTCCAATCTTACTGTAAAGGAAGAGCTGCTTTCCCTCTCTCTGTACCCCAGCACTTAATAGCACCTTAGAGCACACAGCGCCATGTACCCTGCATTACAGGCATGGACACTTGGTTCCCCAACTACACTGGAGCAGGCTCCCCAAGGACACCGTCAATCTCCCACTATGCTTATGCCACTGCCTCACAATAGAAAGCATTCAATAAAAGGATTACTAAAGTGACCCAGTAACTCTTGTCACCTCATTTTACCAGAGCCCAGTTAAATAATTTTAGTACTATCCTTCCTAGGGCTTCCCTGACGGCTCAGCAGTAAGGAATCCGCTTATCAACGTAGGAGACCTGGGTTTGATCCCTGAATCGAGAAGATGCTCTGGAGAAGGAAATGGCAACCTGCTTCAGTATTCTTGCCTGGGAAATCCCATGGACAGAGGAGCCTGGTGAGCCACAGTCCATGGGATTGCAAAGAGTTGGACACAACTTAGTGACTAAACAACAATCCTCCTTGCTACAGGCACATTTGGCCCAACACAGTCAATGTACTCTGTCCACCCTGTGCTACCTGCACCCCCAAAAGGCGCTGCTAATACATGGTGCTAGAGTTTTAGTCAACTGAAATACATGTTCATTAACAAAAATATTTAATATATTAATTAAAATAGCTATTTAAAGGAAATGATACATATGTGGTTTTAATATGAAAACTAAGAATCTTGTCAAGAAATGTGGTTTTGAAGCATTAGTCTTTTACATCATGAATCTGATCTTTGGGAAGAAAAGGAGCCCCTTTTCTAAGGTTGCCCATTCCAAGGTCCCTGCCATGATCCCTGAATCCAGTTTCTTACGCCAAAAGGATATCACAATGGTGGCTGTCGATGCTTCTTTAATGAATTTACGTCTCTATATACAACAAAGGGTGATTACCAACTAAGAAAACTGGGAAACTACGCTCTGTAAATTCTACTCTTTCATCTATGCTTGTCTTTATATCAGCATCTAACTACAACAGGGGTCCCCCTAAAGGGGTCCTATGGATAAGTGAGATGGCCACAACTAGAGGTGGCTCATCTGCATTTTATATTTGCCTGCAAACTGTGGTAGGCTTCACATCCCCACATGGAGCTGTAGAAAAAGAGAACTTCACTCCTCTATGTCAGGTAAAGGTGGTTCATTTGCATAACAGTAAACTCACAGGTGATTTCTTTCATTCACTGATTAATGAGAGTCTAGGTCTCAAACCCAACATTGGAGTAACTAGGAGTGAAAAAGTTGGCTTAAAGCTCAACATTCAGAAAACGAAGATCATGACATCTGGTCCCATCACTTCATGGGAAATAGACTGGGAAACAGTGAAAACAGTGTCAGACTATTTTTGGGGGCTCCAAAATCACTGCAGATGGTGATTGCAGCCATGAAATTAAAAGACGCTTACTCCTTGGAAGGAAAGTTGTGAACAACCTAGACAGCATATTAAAAAGCAGAGACAGTACTTTACCAACAAAGGTCCATTTAGTCAAGGCTATGGTTTTTCCAGTGGTCATGAATGGATTTGAGAGTTGGACTGTGAAGAAAGCTGAGTGCCGAAGAATTGATGCTTTTGAACTGTAGTGTTGGACAAGACTCTTGAGAGTCCCCTGGACTTCAAGGAAATCCAACCAGTCCACCCTAAAGGAGATCAGTCCTGGGTGTTCTTTGGAAGGACTGATGCTGAAGCTGAAACTCCAATACTTTGGCCACCTCATGTAAAGAGTTGACTCATTGGAAAAGATTCTGATGCTTGGAGGGATTGGGGGCAGGAGGAGAAGGGGATGACAGAGGATGAGATGGCTGGATGGCATCAATGACTTGATGGACATGAGTTTGAGTGAACTCTGGGAGTTGGTGATGGACAAGGAGGCCTGGTGTGCTGTGATTCATGGGGTCGCAAAGAGTCGAACACAACTGAGCAACTGAACTGAACTGATACCACTGACTTAATAAAACATAATAAAATAATTAGCAATGTTACTCTGTATTCTTTCAAAGAGATCTTTAAAACATGTTTTCTTTTTCCCTCCCAACCACCCCCACCCCTACATCTACACATGCACGCACACACAGGCGTGCACAAACATAAAACTACCACAACTTGATTTGAGCTTAACCTCAAAGAATTTCCCCTTTTAAATTCAAAAATATTAAATAAAAAATTATAATTCACAAGTAAAAGTTGCCTCTTAAAATTAAATGCATTATAGAATCTTTTGGTTATCTATTATTTGTGTTCTGTAACTAATAAAAAGTGAATTTCCTACATTAGTTTTTGTTTTGCATCATAATCTTACAGGAATTAAAAACATAAGAGTTATACTACAGTTTACAAAATTATATTTGAACATGACACTGTGTTAACAAACTTTTTCCTGACTATATATAATTACGATAAAATAGAAATTGTTTTTTAAAATGTAAACATATCTATCTTTGCCATAAAGAATCATCTAATTATAAAAACTTCTGTTTTCTTAATTCAAAGACAGTGACAGTTAATATTAAAAATTCACACAAGCAATGTAAGTGATAAAGCAAATATGGCTGCCTTCTATATTAACACATAAGCTATTTCAGGTTTCATGACTTCTACACACGTCATAATTCTAGTATTCTTTTTCTATCACTGATTACTTAAAGTTTTCTTCCTCCTGAGAGAACCGTAATCAGCTGTGTTACAGATTTTTGCCCAGTCCAAATCAAATAACTCACTCAGATGCACACAAGCACCAAAAGCTTTCTTATTGTAGTGTATATCTGAATTTTACACTGCTTCATAAGAAAGAGGATCTTTGCTTCTTTTCAATCTGTATTAAGGAATAAAGAGTTGAATCTATGAGAAAGAGTGAATCATCTGGATACTCATATTCACATTTGTATCTTCAGACTCTAGCAAGTTCCTAACATATCTTAGGCACACAAAACTAACACTTGAAAATTAAAATAACCTATTTTATAAAGCAAGCAGGTTTATGGCTGGATACTGCATCAAGTTTCATTTACGGGATAAAAAAGCAATGAGGCTAATTTAAACAAATTTGATAAATAGCATCAGAAATTAAGAGGTAAGCAAATATATGCAATTCCCCACATTTCATACAATGAATGAGTCCAGGACATAATCTAATCCCAAAATTTAATCCATCCTTAGTGGATTTACATGACAAAATTTCATACTGAATTCTGTACAATTAGGCTTTGATAATATTTACTGAAAAAGCCTGTCTTTGCTGAGATTATAAATTTTTATTAAGGGGGTTTAGTAATTATCAATGATATAATAGAGTCCAAGGTGCAGAAAGGCCTCTTGGGAATCACAGCAATGATCAACTAGGGTGGCACAAAAACACCGGAACAATTAGCATCACCTTTACCAACAATGTGGGATACCTGGGTTCGATCCCTGGGTTGGGAAGATCTGCTGGAGAAGGAAATGGCAATCCACTGCAGTACTATTGCCTGGAAAATCCTATGGACAGAGAAGCCTGGTAGGCTACAGTCCATGGGGTCGCAAAGAGTCAGACACGACTGAGCAACTTCACTTTCACTTTCACATACCAACAGCTAGTATTTTTTAATTAATTAATTTATTTTAACTGGAGGATAATTACTTTATAACATTTTTATGTTTTCTGCCATATATCAACATGAATCGGCCACAGGTACACATGTGTACCCCCAGTCCTGAATCTCCCTCACACCTCCGCCTCACCCTATCCCTCTGGGTTGTTCCAGAGCACCAGCTTCGGGAGCCTGTTACATGGAGTGAAGTAAGTCAGAAAAAGAAAGACAAATATTGTATGCCAATGCATATAAATGGAATTTAGAAAAACGGTACTGACGATCCTTGGAAGAAAAGCAATGACAAAAAAAAAAAAAAAAGAAAAGCAATGACAAACCCTAGACAGTGATTTAAAAAGCAGAGACATTACTTTGCCGACAAAGGTCCATATAGTCAAAGCTATAATTTTTCTAGTAGTCATGTACGTATGTGAGAGCAGGACAATAAAAAAGGCAGAGAACCAAAGAATTGATGCCTTCGAATTGTGGTGTTGGAGAAGACTCTTGAGAGTCCCTTGGACTGCAAGGAGATCCAACCAGTCCATCCTAAAGGAGATCAGTCCTGGGTGTTCATTGGAAGGACTGATGCTGAAGCTGATGCTCCAATACTTTGGTCATCTGATGCAAAGAACTATCTCATTAGAGAAGAACCCGATTGTGGGAAAGATTGAAGGCAGGAGGCAAAAGGAGTGACAGAGGATGAGATGGTTGGATGGTATCATCAACTTAATAGACATAAGCTTGAGCAAACTCCAGGAGATGGTGAAGGACAGGGAAGCCTGGCATGCTTAAGTCCATGGGGTCGCAAAGAGTCCCACACGACTGAGAGACTGAACTATAACAACCGACGATCCTACGTTCAGGGCAGCAAAAGAGACACAGATGTAAAGAACAGACTTTTGGACTCAATGGGAGAAGACAAGGGTGGGATGATTTGAGAGAATAGCATTGAAACATGTACATCACCATACGTAAAATAGATGACCAGTGCAAGTTCGATGCATCAGCTAGTATTGATAGGGGGTAATACTTCTGCTGCTTTCTGAAATTTTACCAGAATGATTGCAAAGGAGCAATTACTTTTTTTTTTCCCCCTCAGACTCAGTACTTCTGAGGGAAGACTGTCAAAAGAGTATCATCAGTTCAGTACAGTTGCTCAGTCGTGTCCGACTCTTTGCGACCCCATGAATTGCAGCATGCCAGGCCTCCCTGTCCATCACCAACTCCCGGAGTTCACTCAGACTCATGTTCATTGAGTCGGTGATGCCATCCAGCATCTCATCCTCTCGTCCCCTTTTCCTCCTGCCCCCAATCCCTCCCAGCATCAGAGTCTTTTCCAATGAGTCAACTCTTCGCATGAGGTAGCCAAATCATATTCCTTGTCAACAGATTGTGTTCACTAAGAGGAAAGATAAATTGTGTATGACTGTAGTGGCTTTTTATTAAGGCATGTTTCTTCTGATTTATAGTTAGTACTATATTTGTTCCTTTGAATTGCTGAACTATATGCTGCTGCAGTGTTCCTAAGTAGGATTAGCCCGCAGGATGGGCCACTACTGAAGATCTATTTAGCCATCTTTGTATTCATTCTGATACAAAAGATGCATCCCAGAAAATCAAGTAATCAAAGCCAAGTGGTTCAACAGATTATGTTGAAAAAATTTTAACATGTCATTCAAGTGTGCTGCTAAGAGACAGAAAGAAATACAAACAGATCACTGGATTCGGCAATCTGGAAGTCACTGTGATGTTGACAAGTATATTTTTACTGAAATGATGCGAAAGAAAGCCTGATTGGAATGGCTTCAAGACAAAACGATGGCTTCCAAAGAACAGTAAACGAGATTTTCTAAAAGAGCTCTTTTGCTACAAACCAAGTAGATCATGAATAATACATAGTGTTTTAAAGGACTTCTGGGTTTGCAAGAACTAAAAAATAAAAAAACAAAAATCCAAGCAGCTCTACCATCATAACCAAAACATAAAATAAAACAAAAAACTCCCAAGAGTTGAAACCTAAGTAGCCAGCACTGTGCAATACCAAATAAAAAGAGGAAATGGGTATGTTGAAGACAATATCATTACTATTAACTAAGACCAAGCCTTGGGCCAACTGCAAGACATAGCAGGCTAGCTTCATATCCTCAAATCAACCCAAACACCTCAAAGAGACTATAGCTCCAGGTTGCAAGTACCCTGGGCTCTGAGCAGAAGCAAATACCAATCTTTTCTGGAAAAGAGTACCCCCAATTTAGGCTCACAGTACCCCCACAACAACCTCAGATATGTGAATAATACCATTCTAATGGCAGAAAGTGAAGAGGAACTAAAAAACTTCTTGATGAGACTGAAGAAGGAGAGTGAAAAAACCAGCTTAAAACTAAATATTTAAAAAATCTAAGATCACAGCATCTGGCCCCATTATTTCATGGCAAATAGAAGGGGAAAAGGCTGAAGTAGTGACAGATTTCCTCTTCTTGGGCTTTAAAATCACTGCAGATTGTGACTGCAGCCATGAAATTAGAAGACAACTGCTTCTTGGAAGGAAAGCTATGACAAATCTAGACAGTGTGTTAAAAAGCAAAGACTTCACTTTGCAGACAAAGATCTATATAGTTAAGGCTATGGTCTTTCCAATACTCATATACAGTTGCAAGAACTGGACCATAAAGAAGGCAGAGTGCCAAAAGATTGATGCTTTTGAGCTGTGGTTCTGGAGAAGACTCTTGAGAGTCCCTTAGACAGCAAGGAGATCAAAGTAATCAATCTTAAAGGAAATTAACCCTGAATACTGGCTGGAAGGACTGATGCTAAAGCTGAAGCTCTCTGGCCATCTGATGTGAAGGGTCGACTCACTGGAAAAGATCCTGCTGGGAAAAATTGAGGGCAGGAGGAGAAGAGGGTGACAAAAGATGACATGGCTGGATGGCATCACTGATGCACTGAACATGAACTTGGGCGAACTCTGGGAGATGGTGAGGGATAGGGAAGCCTGGCGTGCTGCAGTCCATGGGGTTGAGAAGAGTTGGACATGACTTGGCAACTGAACACCCACCACCACCACAACAAACTGCGGAGAATTCTTTAAGAAATGGGAATACCAGACCACCTTACCTGTCTCCTGAGAAACCTGTATGCAGGTCAAGAAGCAAAGTTAGAACTGAACATAGAAAAATGGATTGCTTCAAAATTGGGAAAGAAATATGACAGGGCTGTACATTGTCATCCTGCTTATTTAACTTATATTGCAGAGCACATCATGCAAAATGCCAGGCTGAATGAGTCACAATCTGGAATCAAGATTGCTGGGAGAAACATCAACAACCTCAGATACGCAGATACCACCTTAATGGCAGAAAGAGAAGAGCAAAAGAGCCTCTTGATGAAGGTGAAAGAGGAGAATGAAAAAGCTGGCTTAAAACTCAACATCCAAAAAACAAAGATCGTAGCATCCAATTCCATCACTTCATGGCAAACAGATGGGGATAAAGTAGAATCAGTGACAGATTTTATTTTCTTGGGCTTCAAAATCACTGTGAATGGTGATTGCAACCACGAAATAAAGACGCTGCTGCTGCTGCTAAGTCGCTTCAGTCGTGTCCGACTCTGTGCGACCCCAGAGACGGCAGCCCACCAGGCTCCCCCATCCCTGGGATTCTCCAGGCAAGAACACTGGAGTGGGTTGCCATTTCCTTCTCCAGTGCATGAAAGTGAAAAGTGAAAGTGAAGTTGCTGTCATGTCTGACTCGTAGTGAGCCCATGGACTGCAACTTACCAGGCTCCTCCGTCCATGGGATTTTCCAGGCAAGAGTACTGGAGTGAGCTGCCATTGCCTTCTCTGAAGACACTTGCTACTTGGGAGAAAAGCTATGACAAACCTAGACAGCATATTAAAAGACATCACTTTGCCAACAAAGGTCCATGTTGTCAAAGCTATGGTTTTTCCAGCAGTCATGTACAGATGTGAGAGCTGGACCCTCAAGAAAGCTGAGCACCAAAGAACTGGTGCCTTTGAACTGTGGTGCTGGAGAAGATTCTTGAGAATCCCGTGGACTGCAAGGAGATCAAACAAGTCAATCCTAAAGGAAATCACTCCTTAATACTCACTGGAAGGACTGATGCTGAAGCTGAAGCTCCAATACTTTAGCAATCTGATGGGAAGAGCCAACTCACTAGAAAAGAACCTGATGTTGGGAAAGATTGAGGGCAGGAGGAGAAGGAGGCAAAAGAGGATAAGATGGTTGAATGGCATCACCAACTCAATGTACATGAGTTTGAGAAAACCCTGGGAGATAGTGAAGGACAGGGAAGCCTGGCATGCTGCAGTTTATGGGTTGCAAAGAGTTGGACACAACTTAGCAACTGAACAACAACAGAAATAGATCCAAAGATGTAGAAAACAAACATATTATTATCAAAGGGGAAAGGAGTGGAGGGATAAATTGGGAACTTGGGATTAACATACACACAGTACTATATACAAAATAGATAAAGAATAAGGACTAGCATAGGGAACTATATGCAATATCTTATAATAACCTATAATGGAAAAGAATCTGAAAAAGAACATATATAAATATATATGTACATTTATGCTTATGGGCCAAATACATACATGTATATAGGTACATATATATATTTGAGCTACTTTGTTATATACCTGATACATTGTAAATCAAGTATAGTTCAATAAAAAATAATTTTAGAAAATTTTCAACCTCATTAATATTCAGGAAGGGACTTTCCAGGTGGCACTAGTGGTAAAGAACCTGCCTGCCAATGTAGGAGACATAAGAGATGTGGGTTTGATCTCTGGGTTGGAAGATCTCCAGAAGGAGGGCATGACAACCACTCCAGTATTCTTGCCTGGAGAACACCATGGACAGAGGAGCTGGGCAGGTTACGATCCATTCGTTTGCAGAGTCGGACACAACTGAAGCGACTTAGCACCCTTGCAATAATCAGGAAATGCAAAGCTAGACCCCAACAAGATACCATTTTACACTGTCAATGCCAGTTGAATGGCAAAAATTCTCCATTCTGCTGGGAAGAGGGTACATTTAGACAATCACCTTTGGAAAGCTATTTGTCAGTATCTCATAAAAGTAAACATTCCCTTATCCTATGAGCTCGCAATTCTTGTCTTAGGCTTGTAATCCTAGTCTACAGAAATTCTTTTTATTTGTTTATCAGGAGACATACAAATAAATTTATGGCAGCAGTAGTCATAAAGCAAAAGATCTGGAAACAACCCCAATATACATCAACAGAGGAATGGGTAAATACATTGTATAATAGCTACACACTGGAAGATTATATATTAGTGAAAGTAAAAAATCACTCTAGCCTGGATGAATCTTAGAAATATAACAATGAAATGGAAAAAGCTAGGTACATAAGACATTATACAGACTGTGCCATTTTCATAAAAAGCTCAAAAATAAGCAAAAATAAGCATATAGAGATAGACAAATAGATGGAGATAAAATGAAAAACTCTGGAGACAAAATTATAAAAACAAACTTCAAGAGGAGTCACCATGGGGAGGAAGAAAGGGGCTAAATACAAATAGGTGAGGAAAGTACAAGTAGATGCAACAATATTAATCATTTTAGTTCTTCAACTGGGTTCCAGTTGCTCAGGTGCTGCTTATCATGATTTAGATCTTACATATGTTAAAACAATCTTTTGTATATATCAAATATTACATTGTAAAAATACTTTTAAAGAGATAGGAGATAAGGAATAGAAATAGTATATGAAGACGAGTTTTACTACAAACGTAGAAACAAAAGGGTTAAAAGTAGAAGAGGACATGGGAATAAGACAGAATTCAACTTTGTTTTTATTTTTTAATATGGAAGAAAGTACAGCATGCTCTTATATTAATAGAAATGATATAAGCAACATGGAAATGCTTGATGATGCAAGAGAGAAAAAGAGGATAATTATAAGAGCACAGACCTTGGAAAGGAAAAAGGAAATCTGATCTGGCACCTATGAGGAGGGATCCGTCTTATAACACAGCAGAGAAAATGCACCTGTTTCAATAAACGGACAGGAAGAGTAGATACAGTTAACGTATTTGTTGACAGAAAGATAATGAAGGTCATATCTCTTGAGTCGTTCTATTTTCTCTGTGAAATGTGAAGCAGGGTTACGCTGATTCTGAGTGGGGTGGAGTGAAGCAGGGAGCACTGATGTTTTGAGGAGAGAGAAGGTGAGAAATTATTAACTTTAAACAGGGAAATGTAATGGGACATCATCCACATTGATGCACATTCTATTGATTTTTCCCCTACCTCACTAACCACTCCTTATCCTCCTTTACTAGATTTTATCCTCTTCCTCAACTCTAAATGGACTTCCCTAAATATTGGGAGTGACTGAGCTCAGTCCTCAGATACATTCTCTCCATCATGTATCTATGTGAGTTCACCTACTCCCATGGCTTTAAATATCCTCTAAGTGCTAATGACTCACAAATTCTTATCTGCAGTTCCTAACCTCTGCCAGGAGCTCCAGACTTGTATATTCAACTGCCCGTGTGATGCTTATACTTGGGTGTCCAAAAGGCATTTCTAGTTCAACATGTCCAAAACAAACTTTTTATTTCTCTGCCCATTCCTCTTTCTTCCCAGTCTTCACAGCTCAGTAGATGGCATTAACTACTCATCTGGTTGCCCAGAACAGAAACCTAGTTTTCCTTGATTTTCTTTTTCTCATACCTCACATCCAATCTATCAGCAACTTATAGAAGCTCTACCTTCAAAATACAACCCTTCTCAGATCCCAAATCTAATCCTTCTCACCACCTCCACCGCTACTACTCTGCTCCAAGGCATCATCATCTCTTTGCTACATCTTTGCAATAGCTTCCCTGACTCCAGATCAGTTCCACGCCCACCCCTAGTCCATTCTCCATATGCATCCAAAATGATCTTTTAAAAGCATAAATCAGATGACATACTCTCATACTTAAATCTTCCTATGTTGTCTAATGCATTCAGTACAAAATCAAAGAGTCCTTACTCCGGTCTATCTGGCTGTACATCATCTGGCTTTGGCTAACTCCTCAACCGCATCCCTCCGTCACTCCCCCCACCTCTAACTCTGCTTCAATCACATCAGAATGCTTATCATTTCTAGCAGTTGTCAAGCTCATCTCTACTTCAGGGTATCTGCATCAACATTCAATGTGCCTCAGAAATTTTTGGCACATTCCTTTCATTAGTCGCAGTTAAACATCACCTCTTAAAGCCGGTATTTTTATCCAAAATAGCCCACCCTCTTTATTTACTTACTCTCCTTTATTTTTTCTTGACTGCTTGGATGGCATTCTGTTTTATATACATTTTGTGAATTTCTCCCACTGGAAGGAAAGTTCTATGAAAGCAGAGACTGCCTTGCTCACCCCTGTTAACTGCAAATAGTGGCCAGCAAAAAATTTTTGTCGGTTGAATAATTTCAAATTTATTTCTTATAGCTTAGAAGTCACAACTAAATTCTCTCTTTCTAACTGGCAAATCTAGCTTAAGTAATTTTGTTTACATCAAGTTTATGGATTTATGGATTGCTCTATACTCTAAGGTCAGCTTCCTTCCTTGTAGAAGAATAATCATTTCTTAAATTTACTTTCTAATGTGTAAAATAACACTCACTGAAAGATTTGGAAGCAAATTACCTACAGAAATCACTATTTAGATACAATTAGTTCATTCATCACCATCATCAAATAGATTATAGTACCACCCTATTTGATAATGAACTTGCATTTACCATAAGAAGGCATAGTTCTTTGAAAGGTACCCTGGACCAGAAATGAAAACATTCAGAGTCCTTATTTAGTTCTTGATTAGTATATAAACTGAAAAAGTCTTCTGTTACTTGATAATTCCATTGCTTCATCTGTTAAGTAGGAACAGCTGCCCTCACACTCCCAAAGAATTCTCTATGGATTAGCATGAAGAAGTGGAATTGTTGAAATAGGAGCTGTAAAATATTCATTTTTATAAAGACTATTAAAGAAACTATTAATATCCTTCATTGATTTCTATCTCTTTGAGCTTATAGGAAAAGTTTATAAAATTCCAAATGAGTTTAATATAGATTTTGTAAGGTAGGAATAATTCTCATAATAATAAACCACTTTTTACTTAGTTCTAGCTGTTATTACTTTGATAATGATTGTGTCTCTGGATAAATAATATAGGAGACATTCAGAGAAGGCAATGGCACCCCACTCCAGCACTCTTGCCTGGAAAATCCCATGGACAGAGGAGCCTGGTGGGCTGCAGTCCATGGGGGTCTCTATGAGTCGGGCACGACTGAGTGGCTTCACTTTCACTTTTCACTTTCACGCATTGGAGAAGGAAATGGCAACCCACTCCAGTGTTCTTGCCTGGAGAATCCCAGGGACAGAGGAGCCTAGTGGGCTGCTGACTATGGGGTCGCACAGAGTTGGACACAACTGAAGTGACTTAGCATAGCAGCAGCAGCTATTATTACTTTGATAATGATTGTGTCTCTGGATAAATAATAGAGGAAACATTTTGACAGAAATATTTTTTAGTAATCTATGAGGCACTATAGAAAATAAGAGATGCTAAAATCTGCATGAGGGTGGCTGCCCTGATTTTCAAAAGCAAAGAGGATGGTTTCTGAATACTGAGCATACTTTATATTCCAAACAAATTAAGTGGATTATCAAGGGCAAAAAAACATAAACCCTTCCTAAAAATGAAAGTGATGATTTCCAGAGACCCTCATAGGCAAACTAAAAAATAAACTCATTCTGAATTAACCTCATTTTCTCCCCTCCTCTTTATTGAAATGTTTCTTGCCTATTTGTTGTCTAACTAGATGGATAAGTCAGATCACATCTATAAAAATAAACAGACCAAGGATTCAGGAAGTCAGTTTTGCTTTTCAGTATACCTTAACGGTTTCAGAAGCATGCTCTGGGTGATAGCACAATTTAATAAAATTATATTGGCAAAGTTTAATCTCATAAAAAAGAATAAATTTGTGGTAATTCAAGGAGAGGTATATATGCTTTTGAAACATTTTTATCATTTATTCAAGTAAATATATAAAAATAATATTTAATCAAATATATAAATTATTCAAAGCTGAAAGAGATAATAAACCTGTCTCATCTCAGTGAATGACATCACCATTCATCCAATTCAGTCCCCTCTGTCCACCTGGAATAATTAAGCTAAATTACTGAAACAAATCCATCCCAAAATACTGTGGCTCAACCAAGACAGGAAATTATCTTTATAATGCATAAAAATGCAAACATGAGTAGAATAAAGCCAATGAAGAGGCTCAGCTTCACAAGATCATTCAAGAACCCAAGTTTCTTCTACCCTCTTCTTCCAGCCCTTAAGTTGATGCTCAAGCCACCATGGATGGAAACTGGATCATTAGCACCAGTCCATGTTCCAGCACATGAAAGTGGCTTAGAGTCCAGGGCAAGTAGTCCTTGACTTTTAGGAAGGGACCTGGTTGTTGGCCCAAATTTAGTCTGTGGTCACATTTAAATGAACAAGAGCCTGCTAAGAGACTCTAGCTGGATAATCATGTAAACAGCTAAAACTCAGAGTAGGGTAGGTGGTACCCTTTCTAGAAGGAATGAAATGAAAATGGATATAGGAAACAATGAGTGGGTTTCTGACACGCACATTCCAAAATGCAAACCTGTCACCAAATTAAGTCTGTTTCCTATATATTATTTCACAAAAAACACCCATTTACCTCCATCTTTAGAAAGCCCTTGTCTGAGACATCATCACCTCTTTTACTACATCATCACCTGTTTTACTACAAAATCCTCTGAACTGGTCTCCATGTATTCACACTAGCATTTGCTCCCAAATCAGTTGTCTTCATTACAGAAGGCAATGGCACCCCACTCCAGTACTCTTGCCTGGAAAATCCCATGGACGGAGGAGCCTTGTAGGCTGCAGTCCATGGGGTCGCTAAGAGTCGGACACGACTGAGCGACTTCACTTTCACTTTTCACTTTCATGCACTGGAGAAGGAAATGGCAACCCACTCCAGTGTTCTTGCCTGGAGAATCCCAG
>NW_011494855.1:170785-184117 GCF_000754665.1 Bison bison bison | reverse complement strand
AGAAGGCAATGGCACCCCACTCCAGTACTCTTGCCTGGAAAATCCCATGGATGGAGGAGCCTGGAAGGCAGCAGTCCATGGGGTCGCTGAGGGTCGGACACGACTGAGCGACTTCACTTTCACTTTTCACTTTCCTGCATTGGAGAAGGAAATGGCAACCCACTCCAGTGTTCTTGCCTGGAGAATCCCAGGGACAGGGGAGCCTGGTGGGCTGCCGTCTCTGGGGTTGCACAGAGTCGGACACGACTGAAGCGACTTAGCAGCAGCAGCAACAGCATTACAGTCAAAGGGATCATTTAAAAACACAAATTTAATCATGTCATAATGCTGACAATCTTTCAATTATTGCTCATTGTTCTTAGGAATTATTAACAGGAACTCTAAAGTCCTACATATTTGACACTATTTTTCTCGTATTTCATCTACATTTCACTATATTGGGCTGCTATTCTTCATAATTATCTTTCTTTTTTTCACTTGAACATAGTATTTCCTTCCCTGATTTTGGTTCTTTGAGGATTTAGGGGAGAGGTATTTTGTTTTAGGAGTTTCAGGGAGGAAAGAAACATTGAAATGACCTTACTCCACTATCTTTAAGTAGAAATGTCTGTGCATGCATGCATGCTTAAGTCACTTCAGTCATGTGCGATTCTGAGAAGTGTTTGTAGTTACGAGTAAATGTTAACATACGGAAGATATGTGTGCTTGTTCCATGGCTTCATAACCCAGGAGAATGCTTGCCCCAGTTTAGGAAGCACCTTACAGTCTATTAAAGTAGATTTCCCCCAATAAAGCATAGAATATTACAAAATAAACTAATTATATAGCTTCACCATTATGCCCACACATTTTCTAATGAGAGAAACTGCCTTTCCCAGCACTCATAAGGAAACAGAACTGCAAATGCTGTCTATTTGCTAAGGTTCTTGCCTCCAACTGCGTTTCTCCAAAAACTGTGCAGATAAACACCCGGCATACTGACAGGCACATATTAGGTTTTTAAAATGCTATTTCTCTCTTTCCCTTTTAATCAAGAAGGAAAAAATGTTTTTGAAGAAAGCTTTATTAAGAGCTTACTAAATGCTAGGCACACTGATCTAAACCAGAGGTCCCAGTCCTGTGGGTGAGAAACACAAGTACACTCAAAAGGACAACCAGCACAAACCGTGCTGTGAGAGCAGAGGATGTTTTAAGAAAACAAAGTAGACTTTCTAATCTGTCATAAAATGGGCATACCAAGGAAGTGGAATGGGGGCTTCCTAGAGATGTCTAAATCAAATTGTCAGACCACTAGTTACAAACCACACAGAGAAGTAGGAGGGAAAGTATTCCTAGCAATGGAACAGCAACATTCCTATAAACAGCACAAAGACTAGACCATGGAATATTCAAAGAACTCTAAGTCCAGTGAGGGTGAACAACAGAGCGGGATGAAAATGGCAGGAAATGAAGTTGGAGAGGAATCAGGAAGCATATCCTTTGATTCACTTCAACAGAATTTATTTAGCACCTACCATACACTGAGCACCTACCATACTAAGAGTTTGAGTGAACTCCAGAAGTTGGTGATGGACAGGGAGGCCTGGCATGCTGTGATTCATGGGGTTGCAAAGAGTCGGACACGACTGAGCCACTGAACTGAACTGAACTGATATACTGAGCATTGAGAATTCAAAGACTAAAGGCATATATGTGGAATCTAGAAACATGGTGCACATGAATCTATTAGCAAAGAAGAAATGAAGACAGAATAACAATAACAACAATATTAATGAAAAGGTATTCCATTTCTTTTCGTTTTTAAAAAAATATTTATTTAATTGGAAAAAAAACTATTTATTTAATTGGTTGCACTGGGTGTTAGTTGCAGCCCATGAGATCCTTCACTGCTGTGAAAGACCCTGCACTGTGCAGTTATTTTCAGCGCACAAGGCAGGGGCGGCAGTCACGGTCTTTAAGGTGCCTAGAACCTTTGAAATGTTCAACCAATATCACAGTAACTTTAAAACATTCTTACACACAAGCAGTGCTCAAGCATTGCTTCTAGACCCAAGTAATATAAGTAGAAAATAATTTTGGGAAGAGTTGCTTTTATAACTGGATTGTATGGGTAGCAGGTATTCTTGAGAATAAGGGCAACTATATTAAAATTAACAACTCTATATGCATAGAACATAAACTATACAAATCGGTCTCACTGAATACGCATTCTCTGCACTGTTCTCTCCATTTAAATGAGTACTGCAGCAGCAGCTCTAAACATTTGCTCTTGAACTCTGGAACTCTAGCTACAAGCAGGGTTTGTAATGTTATGATAATGAGAAGCCGTATTTTAAAAGAGATCATTATTAAAGTGCTCTGCCTTAATTTGGAGTTGCCTTCCTATTTCCGCCCAACTTTATTTGGAATGAGTTGCAATTTCTAACCTACTACCATTAACAGAAGCTCTGTGTGATTAAGACAATAAATATATTCACAAAATGTAATCGCAGCTTTTGGGGCTTTAAACATCTGCTCTGAAAATAAAACTTTTACAAACACACAGTCATGGGCAAAATGAAACCTTTCTTCCAAGACTTTTTTTTTTTGGAACTGAAAGGTCTGAAATACAAATAATAGTCTTTTCCCAAACCCAAAGTGCAAATTTAAGCTAATTCACATGTGATATTGGTCAATTATCTGAGCCTTTATGAAGTTGCAGGGCACTCTCAGAGTCCTTTGACTGCTTTAGACAAAATTGTTCAATGGGGCTAAAACTCTGCATTCAAGATTTCAGTTAAAGTAAGGTCTCAATGTAACTGAAATGTCCAAAATCTGTTTATTTTATTATCATTTTTCTTATTGCCTGTGTTGTCAAAATAGGAATAACCTTCTGTCAACATTTAGTAAATCTTTGCCCCATTTCAATTTCTTACTCTAGAAATACAAGACTGGTAAAGAAAGAACTTATATTCAACTCTCTCCTAGTTGGATAACTTGTTCAGTATTGGCCAGGAATTTAAATGGGGTTTCAATACCTACATATTTCATTATATCCTTTAAAATTAGTCTGACATCCTTGGAAAATTATCCAAAATATGGGAAGTTTGACAGGTATTTATCACCACAATAGAGCAAAAAACTAGAAGCAACCCAATCTCTAAGAATAAGGGAATGATTACATAAAGGCTGATATATTGATTAAATAAAATATCATGCACCATTCAGAAACACGGTTATACATGAAAAATGATGCTGTTATAACAAATATTCCATCAACTAAAAAATGTCCATTCTCTGATGTTTTAATTGAATCTACAGATAGTAGAGTACATCACCACTTATATAACATGTTTGAAAACAGTTTTTAAATTGTTCCATAATAGATTTCATCTCTGATAGTTTTCACCCTTCTGGCCATGAGACAATACTATTTTTAGGTCACTTTCTTCACACATATTATTTTATTGAATCCTTTTAAAATCCAAAAAGGTGAATAATATTATTAATTCACTAGAGTAGTTATTATTATTAATATTATTATGAGTAGTTTATCCCAAGCCATTAGGTATACTTAATTGCTTTTGGGGGATCCTATTCCTACAAGTCAATCAGTCACAAAGTATTACTTGCTACAGTGACTATATATATCCTTTTCCAGCAAAAAAAAAAGAAAGAAAGAACGCCTTCATTATTTAAACACTATATAGACCAGCTCTGTCCAAAATAAATGTAATGCAAAGCACACATACAAGTCATGTAATTTTAAGTCTTCTAGAAACTGCATTAAAAAGTAAAAAGAAATACATGAAATTGATTTTAGTAATATCTTTAATTTAACCCAGTATATCCCAAATATCATCATCCCAAATATTGTAATCAATATTATAATTACTAATGAAATGTTTTAAACTTTTTTTTTTACTAAACCTTTTATTAACCCTATGTTTTACATTTATAGTTCATTTCAACTCATATTTGTCACATTTGAAGTGCTCAGTAGCCCATGTGGCTGCTGCTGCTCCTGCTAAGTCGCTTCAGTCATGTCCAACTCTGCGCGACCCTATGGACAACAGCCCTCCAGGCTCTGCTGTCCACAGGATTCTCTAGGCAAGAATACTGGAGTGGGTTGCCATTTCCTTCTCCACAGCCCATGTGGCTAGGGGCTTCCGTCTTGGACCGCACAGCTGAAGACTGAGTGATTGATGACAGAGTGATAAAAATACTTATGTAAGGTATACTGCAACACAATAAGCCTTATGCTGTAATACCATGTGGCATTTAAGACAATAATACCATTTACGTAATTCAGCAGTAGATTTTACTACCATTCCCAGCTGAAAACATAATGATTTCTTTTCCATTTTCTTATTTTGATATACTGAAACCAATATGTGTGTAACTTAGTGAAAAAACATTAATAAATGTTACGGAGTATAACGGAATAGAAATACTATGCCTTTGGGGTAAAATGTCCTGGTTATGAGACAAATGAAAACTAGTCAGCATATCCGGCCTCTCACAGGGAAACATTGCAGTTCAAAGGAAGGGGGCCTTCAAGGATGACTTGAATATTTCCTAAGTATCAAAAATTTTCTTTAGAGGCAGGTATTTTTCACCACCATTCATTTCACATCACATTGAAGGAATTCCCACAGTTCAGATGTTTCTACAAGAGTACCTAAGGAATGATCCTGGAAAGCGAAAAGCTTTTGATAATAACCAAGCTTTCAAATCAATCCTTAGGACAAGACTTCTAAAAAGAATTGAATGAGGTCCATACATGAAACTAAAAGCTTCATTTTTCGAAAACCCCAGGACCATACTTTACAACAACAGTTTTTCTTTTTTAATACCCCAAAGACAATAAAGAATGGTAACAATAACCCTGTGTACGAGACAGCAAAAGAGACACCGATGTATAGATCAGTCTTATGGACTCTGTGGGAGAGGGAGAGGGTGGGGAGATTTGGGAGAATAGCATTGAAACATGTATAATATCATGTATGAAATGAGTCGCCAGTCCAGGTTCGATGCACAGTACTGGATGCTTGGGGCTGGTGCACTGGGATGACCCAGAGGGAGGGTAGGGGAGGGAGGAGGGAGGAGGGTTCAGGATGGGGAACGCGGGTATACCTGTGGCGGATTCATTTCGATATTTGGCAAAACTAATACGATATTTTAAAGTTTAAAAATAAAATTAAAAAAAAAAGAATGGACACATAAGAGAAAGCAAATGATGTATAGTTTTGCCACTTTATAAATGTTCCTCACCTACTACCACAGCCAAAGTTAGGCCAAGTTTAATGTAATTCTTCCACAAAAGCTAGTTCATGTTACAGGAACTCTTCTGGAACATAAAATAGAATTTATAGTCTAGTGTGGATGACTACAGCCAAGTCAGCATCTAAATTATTATATAGTGTTTATGACTGTGTAAATACAGGAGGTACGGTGGAAACACATATGTGGGGCCATCACCCAGACCATGTTGGGGAGGGTGTGTAATTGGGATCAGCCTCCTGGAAAAAGTAAAGTCCAAACTAAACCTATTCCATGGGTAGGTGTTAACTTATGAAAGGAGTTTGAAGGAGAGGAAACAATGTTCCAAGACTGGGGTGGGAGAAGCATGGCATGTCCAAGAGCCGAGAGAAGTAAGGAAGCCAGGTGGAGAAATGGGGCTGGACAGTGAGTAAGGTACAGGAACCTACGGCCTCTTGTAAACTAAGGAGTGTGAACTTGATCTTCACAGCAACAGAGAGCTTTTGAGTGACTGCTTTTGCTTTGACCTTCTACCTTTTGGGGTTTTCTAGCTCCCGAATTACCTGAAAACCCTAGAACTAAAGCATACAACAAGGGCTTCAGGGAAAACAGCAAAAACCATAGCTTCAAATACAATGCGTCATAGCTTCAAATACAATGAAAAAAAGGGGGAAAGGCCCAGTCAAATTCATTCCCTGAACCTGGAAAGCTAGTATTTTCTCAGTGATTCCTAGATCTATTTTTTTTTTCCTTTTTTATGATCTGGCTGGGGTTTCTTTGCAGTTTCATAAAATTAATGGCTTGTAACATTTCATTACAGGGCAAATCTTTCTGATCACTGCTTGAATCCCTGCCTTAAAGGGAATCTCCAGGATACAAATCTTTCTGCGAGGTGCACTGTGGTTCTATTTGAGTCTGTGGACTGTGGTTCTATTTGAGGCCTTCCTTTCAACAGAGAATGTTGTTTCAAGTACCCCTCTGCATCTAATACATGCGCACACACAAACACCCATGAACTCAAGGGCAAAAGGAAGGGACAGAATATCAGCATAGGCAGCTCTCAGAATCTTCCTAATCAAATCTTTCATCTCCCAGAGATGGAAAGGAGAGCACAGTCCCTCAATTAAGCAATCATCCTCTATCTGAGAGGATATAAAGATACTAATGCCTCTCTTTCAGATACTGTTTCTCTGTTTGGTTTGGTTTCTTTTCTAATTTATTCAAAGTATTTCCTATCTGGCATTCTAGTACCTTCTATGTCTTATTAATTTTCTTCTGCTAACTGTCTTAGACTGGCAGCTTTTACTCAGCTCAGTCATTCAACCCTTCAAGTCATTGCTTAAGTCCATGTGAAAGTAAAAAGTGAAAGTGTTAGTCACTTAGTCGTGTCTAATTCTTTGTGACCCCATGGACTGCAACCCACCAGGCTCCTCTGTCCATGGAATTCTTCAGGCAAGAATACTGGAATGGGTAGCCATTCCCTTCTCCCAGGGGATCTTCTCAACCCAGAGACTGAACCTAGTCTACTGCATTGCAAGCTGATCCTCTACTGTCTGAGCCACCAGGGAAGACCATTTACTCTTTTTCTATGCTCAGAAAAGATCCAAATAAGCTAGTTAATATCCCCACCCATAAATTCTTCACAGTCTTAAGAACCATAGCCAAGTAACCACTAAACCACAAATCTTCCCTGATTTGTATTTATAATTCCATTTCATAATCATTCTTGATTTCCAGCTCCGAATGTCTTTCGTAGTGTGTCCTGGAAAGTCCTCCAGGTTCTTCACATCCCCACAAGGCAGGAATGGGAGAGATTAAACACCCTAATCTAGTAAGGCTCTTGCTCTTTGGGATAACTTGCAGAGCAACTATCCCCGAGTTTAAAAAAATAGTGAAACAACATGATGCCAAAGGAAACTGAATAATGAGCCACTGGGCATTTCTTCTTCCTATTTCTATGCCATTTCTTCTTCCTATTTCTATGCCACTGAGAACAGACCTCTCAAGACAAAGGAGCAAAACTAGAATAAAAAGTCATTATAGCAAAATTAAGGGTGGATCATGCAGGGAGAAGTGTGCAGAGCACCTGTCTAAGCACATTTCTGTCCCAGTCATGAGAATCAACTTCATTCACTCCTCTGAGAAGAAAGCCAAGGCATTTTTAAATGCAGAGCTGTTTAGACTTGGTACTCATTCTGCAAAGCTAATAACATTTTTGAGGGTTCATTAATCTCAACAAGTCTGAAAAAAATACATTTTCATGTTCTTGCTCTCCAGCTATCGTCTTTACAGTATATTTTTACATAAATAATTGGTTATGGCTCAAATTAAAATAACTTTGACAATTATCAAGCAGGCTAAGAGTTTCTGAGCTTGTGCTGGGATGAGAGATAGCAGCACCCCAGAGTGCACCCAGACCATGTGTTATCTTATGATAACATTCAATTCACTTCTTTCTGGGCTCATAAAATATAAAAGTTTTTCATCTAACTGTCAAAATGACAGTGTTCTGTTTAGATAATATTCCTTTGTAGGAAGGTTAGTCTCAATAGAATTTTTCCGATTAAAGTATACATGTGGTATGTGTGAGGACTAGGTTTCGTGTCCCTGGCAACCTGGGTGTCCTCAAAAGCATTACAATCCTGTCCTCAGGATTACAAGTTCTGTAATGCTTCACAGACCACTGTTTCCTCTATATTCAAATCCTTCTCTTCACAAACTAACAAGTGGCAAGCCTTCAATCCTACATACATTATCCTACACACGTTACAATCTTTCTTTGCATCATGCACTAAAGACCTCTGGTGTGATAAATTGTCATCTCCCTCAACCTCAGAGGTAACTGGCTATAAAATTGTTTTATGTTCCTAGTATTCCTAGTCCTCAAGTAAAAATACTATCTGTAATTCAATGTTGGCAATATGGTATTATTCATAAAGCATTCAAATTGTACTTTCCAGGTTTAGAATGCCACCAGAACTACTTGATTGAATTACAGTCTAGCCAATTCTGCTGGGTGTCCTTTTTTCTGCATGAAAATTACAAGCATTTCCCAACATCTCCAGGGCCTACATGGAAGCTCCAAAGGGAGTAATATTTTGCACAATCTTTCAAAACCTTCTTCATGGATATTCAAGAGCCAAGAACTGGACGCATGCGTGTTAGTCGCTCAGTCATGTCCGACTCTTTGCAACCCCGTGAACTGTAGCTCACCAGGCTGCTCTGTCCACAGGATTCTTCAGGCAAGAATGCTGGAGTGGGTTTCCATTCCCTTCTCCAAAAGAACCAGATAAAACTATTTAAAAAGTGATGGCTAAAAATGAATAAATAAGGTTCTACTGTGTATCACAGGGAACTATATTCAATATCCTGTGATAAACCACAACGGAAAAGAATATTTTAAAAAAGAAAATATAGACATGTATATATGTATAACTGAATCACATTGCTGTACAGCAGAAATTAACACAAATGTAAATAAACTACATTTTTATTTTTAAAAATTAAATTTTTAAAAAAGAATATCAAAAAATTAAAATACCTTGTAAGGTATTTGTAGCTTTCCAAAAGGGAAAGATAATGTCTGAAGATAAAATTCAGTCTCACTGGTTGATTTCCAAAGCAAAATTCCTAAATTGATGACAAGGATTCAAACTGTATCAGACAGTTTTGGGTGAGGTAGGAAGGAGAATGGGGTTTTCTTATTTATTGAGTATGGGGGCTTGTTCTGTGCTGTTCTTTCCTCAAAAGGCATATATATATATATATATATATATATATATATGCCCCAATTAAAATCCAATCACACACAGATGTTTCATTACCCTCTCTGCATTGATTTGGAAATATCTCTATGTTTACTTTCAAAAGACAGTCATTTTACAGATGACTTTCTCCATTGTACTCAGCTTCTCTGATCCTAGCACATAATTAACATCTTATTTTATAAGCTTTCTCTTCGTCCTAGCCTTATTTTTTTCTCATATGCTTCCCATAATTTTATAAATTACCTTCCTTTTTAATAAGAAGATCTTTTCCTCTGGAAGGCAGTAGGCTTTTTAGACTTTGTCCAATGGCAATATGTCTCACCCAGCTGTCAGTGGAATACTTCTTTCTAAGTAATGTAGCGAAGTGAAGTCAAAGTCGCTCAATCATGTCTGACTCTTTGCGACCCCATGAACTAAACAGCAATGGAATTCTCCAGGCCAGAATACTGGAGTGGGTAGCCTTTCCCTTCTCCAGGGGATCTCCCCAACCCAGGGATCCAACCCAGGTCTCCCGTCCTGCAGGCAGATTCTTTACCAGCTGAGCCACAAGGGAAGCCCAATGTAAGTAATGTAAGGTTACATTCTAAGTAATGTAACCAGTCTTTTAAACACAAGCTCTATGATTCTGCAATGTGACTCTGTGACAGTAAATCAGAGAGGCCAAATATTTTCATCCTTATTCAGTATATACAAGATATACAGATATGACCTTGTTTTATGCCTGTATCTTAGACTCTAAGTCTTTCCTTTAGACTTGTTTTATTTCTTCAAAACTATATGCTAATAAAAACATGAACAGATTTGCTGCTTCATTGAATATTTAACACTCCTTCATTAAATCAGTTCACTTTCTTTTTATTTTTTTTATTTAACTTTACAATATTGTATTGGTGTTGCCATATATCAAAATGAATCTGCCACAGGTATACATGTGTTCCCCATCCTAAACCCTCCTCCCCATACCATCCCTCTGGGTCGTCCCAGTGCACTTTCAATAGCAGATTTTATTCTAAAATCCAGGGGGAGGAAAATGACAACAATCTGATAACTAGAAAAGCCAAAGCCACTAACAATATTTTTAAAATTTCATTACCATACATACATTCTGCCTTTTTCATCATTTCCTAGGCACTTATTGTCAATAGTAAATGTGTCCAACCTAGACTTACTGATTCTATTTTGTACTTTATAATTAGAGAAAGTCATTTAACACTGCTAAATTGAACGTGTCCCAAGATAATTATATTTATATATATTTACATTCACTTATTGTGTAACAGTCATTCTGTCGTGTCCGATTCTTTGCCACCCCATGGACTGTATGTAGTTTACCAGGCTCTTCTGTCCATGGAATTATCCAGAATACTGGAGTGGGTAGCCATTCCCTTCTCCAGGAGATCTTCCTAACCCAAGAATTGAACTCAAGTCTCACTAGAACACATTATTTTCAATCTTGGACCATAAAGAAAGCTGAGTGCCAAAGAATTGATGCTTTTGAACTGTGGTGTTGAAGAAGATTCTTGAGAGTCCCTTGGACTTCAAGGAGAGCGAACCAGTCCATCCTAAAGGAAATCAGTCCTGAATATTCATTGGAGGGACTGATGCTAAAACTGGAGCTCCAATTCTTCAGCCACCTGATAAGAAGAACTGATTCATTGGAAAAGACCCTGATGCTGGGAAAGACTGAAGGCAGGAGGAGAAGGAGATGACAGAGGATGAGACAGTTGCATAGCCTCACCGATTCGACGGACATGAGTTTGAGCAAGCTTGGTGATGGTGATGGTGTTGGTGATGGTGATGGTCTTGAAGTTGGTGATGGACAAGCCTGGAGTCCTGCAGTCCATGGGGTCGCAGAGACAGACATGACTAAGTGATTGAATTGAACTGAACTGAACTGATAATACTAATCTTTTCAACTAGATGTGTAAATACTAAACATCTTACCATTTCCTGGATTGATAATCAGCAAGCTGGAGTTACTGCGTTCATAAAGTTAAGATTGGCTAATCTTGATAATAAGACATTTATGTGTAACTTTTGACTAGAATGTTTTATTTTGTTTCTGCCCATTAGTAGGCCAAGTTCATGTAAATTTGCTTTCTGAGACCTAGGATTATGTGGCTCTAAGACATTTTCAAAATGTCAATACAAGAGAGAGCCAAAATCAGTAGAATGTTATACCCTGTATTTCTCTTAACTAAATATATGTTTAATTCATGATCTATCCAAGTTTCTTTTCTTAAAAAATTTCATAAATTTCTGCCTTGCACCAACCTTGTGATAAACAATGTAACAGTTCTCAGGCTTGTAAAATATCCCTTAGTAGAATTTTCAAATAATTCTGAATTCTTTCAAAGTGCCACTCTGCTAAGATGGTCCTACTAAGACTTCGGGTAAAAGCCATTCAGCTGCCTGCATGAAATGCCAAATGGCATAAAATAAAAACACTGTGCATCACCCCTGAATTATTCACACATCAGCAGGAAACTAAATGAGGAGACTGAGTTCTGTGTCCTTTCCTACTTGCCCTCTGTGTCATTTATTAAAGAAGTCCTCACAAGGCAAAACAACATCAACAATGAGGATCTTACACCTCATCTCTGATGTATTCACACCTCAGCAAGAAGCCAAATGACAAAAGTAGACTTTATGTACTCTGTCTGGGTGTCCTTCCAGTATCATTTGAGGGATCCTTTCAAAAGACAAACACTCACAATAGCAAATTTATTTCAGAAGAGAAAACAGCACAACAAGGAAGGTCTAATAGATATTTTGTAGATGAGCTTGGAATTACCTCTTGATTTGCTCTCCTCTCAGAATGATCACCCCTGATTAGTTTAAACTCCTCTGAGCAAATATCATTTCATGGGCCCTACTCAGAAAGATCCATCTTCTTCCAAAAATACTTTATGATTACTTGTTCAGCCAGAATTGCACACCACCATTTCTTCTCTCCCATATTATATTCTTATCTCACCATCACCAGCTTCCTTTCATTACTACCCTCTACTATCTTCACTGCCACCCTAATATCTATTTCTTACTTAGAACACTCAATCATCTCTAAGTTTTTCAGAGTAGACACACATAAAAGCAAAGGATTAGGAATCAGGCTCAGAAGTGTTTATAATCACTCCAGTAGCCTACCTGTTCAATAGTGTTAGCCGCTCAGTCATGTTTAACTCTTTGCAACCCCATGGACTGTAGCCCACCAGGCATCTCTGGCCATGGGATTCTCCAGGCAAGAATACTGGAGTGGGTAGCCGTTCACTTTTCCAGGAGAACTTCTCGACCCTGGGGTTGAACCCAGGTCTCCCACACTGCAGACAGATACTTTACCATTTGTGCCACTAGGGAAAGGTGGCTATTATTACAGTCCCTAAGTACAAATACTATGTTAACAGCAAAAATCTCTCATGTTTCCATTTCTTTGTCTGAAAAAGGAAAAGATTAAGTTGGACCATCTCTAAAATTCCTCCTAGTCCTAAAATATCAAGAGTTGAAGTCTAATACAAATCCTTTTTGAAAAGCTCTAAGACTTCAGTAGCAATTTACTCTTAAACTTGATGAAAATGTAAAACTATAAAAGAAACACATGACACTGTCCCTGCCCTTAAGAATCATAAAATCTTGTTTTGTAGTGTTAGCTTCTCAGTTGTGTTCAACTCTGAGATCCCATGGACTATAGCCCTCTAGTCTCCTCTGTCTGTGTGATTTTCCAGGCAAGAATACTGGAGTGGGTTGTCATTTCCTTCTCCAGGGGATCTTCCCAACCCAAGGAATGAACCTAGGTCTCCCACATTGCAGGCAGATTCTTTACCATCTGAGCCACCAGGGAAGTCCAGGGTAAAGATAAATTTCATTTATTCCCAAATATATATTCTTTTCTTTCTATATTAATTGATTAGATTTTCAGAAAAATCTGAAACACTAGGAAAATCCATTTATAGAAGAAATGACATATGATATATTATGAAATAATAAGTCACATGTGTTAAATTTTTCCAGCTAGATAAATCTGAAAACTGAATAAATAACATATGATATAAATATAATAAATTATATTTTTATTCATATTCAACAAATATTTACTGAGTATCTACCATTTGCTGGGGATAAAAATAAATTAGAAAGGGCTTTACTATAAACATTTAGAAGGGAAGGAAGAACAAAATAAATGGCTTGACACCTCAGGACAGAGGGAAAACTGCATTGGCCAGACAGCCTGAGGAAAAAAGTAGTGCTACTTCAGAGGGTTTAAAAAGCAGAGACATTACTTTGCCAACAAAGGTCCATCTAGTCAAGGCTATGGTTTTTCCAGTGG
>NW_011494855.1:169869-170685 GCF_000754665.1 Bison bison bison | reverse complement strand
GGAGTTGGTGAAGGACAGGGAAGCCTGGCATGCTGCAGTCCATGCGGATGCAAAGAGTCGGACATGACTGAGCGACTGAACTGATGGGGTTGTGTGACCACCAATTTACTCTAATTTTAGAACATTTTTACCATGCAACAGGAGTCTCTTTAGCATTCGCTTCTTGTCTCCCAGCCCTAGACAACTACTTATCTGTCTTTTCTATTGATTTGCCTCTTCTGGATATCTCAGAAGCACATAAAATATGTGCTTTTTTGAGATTGACTTTTACTAGTAACATTTTGTGATTAGTCAGGAAAATTGTTTTAGAATTATTTAAAACACAGAATTTTTGTTTAATGTTTTATTTTATATTGGAGTATAGCAGTCCTGAATATTCATTGGAAGGACTGATGCTGAAGCTGAAACTCCAACTGTTTGGCCACTTGATGCGAAGAACTGACTCATTTGAAAAGACCCTGATGCTGGGAAAGATTGAAAGTGGGAGAAGAAGGTGATGACAGAGGATGAGATGATTGGAGGGCATCACCAACTCAATGGACATGAGTTTGAGCAAGTTCCAGGAGTTGGTGAAGGACATAACTGAGCGACTGAACTGAACTGATGGGGTTGTGTGACCACCACTCTACTCTAATTTTAGAACATTTTTACTATGCCAACAAGAAGTCTCTTTAGCATTCACTTCCTGTCCCCCAGCCCTAGACAACTACTAATCTGTCTTTTCTATTGATTTGCCTCTTCTGGATAGCTCATGTAAGTGGAACCATAAAATATGCGTACTTTTAAGATTGAATTTTACTAGTAACATTTTGTGAT
>NW_011494855.1:168995-169769 GCF_000754665.1 Bison bison bison | reverse complement strand
AACTCAATGGACATGAGTTTGAGTAGGCTCTGGGAGTTGGTGATGGACAGGGAGGCCTGGTGTGCTGCAATCCATGGGGTCACAGAGGCAGACATGACTGAGCAACTGAACTGAACTTCAGACGGAGATTAATCAATCTGAAACTATGCAGTAAAGAATGTCCTTGTGTGTAAATTTTAACAATGAGCAAGCTTTGGTCCCAAAATCAATATATCATTTATAACTACCACTACTACTATTATTATCAACATCCTAAACCTCAATAGACATTAAAGATACCATATTCCCTAAACACACAAATTATCTAATAACATCAAATTAATATAGGATTATTTATTTATTTAAAGTCCTTATAAGGGGAAACAAATATACTCTAGCCAAGATCTAGAACTTAAGAAAAGAAACATCCAAAAGAGGATATAAATAAAGTCTTAGAATGAAATAATTGATAAAATGTTGAGGGGACTAAATTCTCCCTCTCTTTTTCATGAGAAAAGAAAATTAAAATGTATTATTTATTGAAAGATTTTTATTCATAAGGCTTCCCAGGTGGCTCAGTGGTAAAGAATCTGCTTGCCATTTCAGGAAACACAGGAGAAACAGGTTCAACCTCTGGGTTGGGGAGATCCCCTGGAGGAAGAAATGGCAACCCACTCCAGAGCCTGACGGGCTACAGTCCATAAGGTGGCAAAGAGTCAAACACGACTGAGAACTACTACCTTTTACTTACAATCTTTTATTTCAAATACATTTCAAAAAAGAAGCATTATACAA
>NW_011494855.1:164360-168895 GCF_000754665.1 Bison bison bison | reverse complement strand
TTCAGCTCAGTCGCTCAGTCGTGTCCGACTCTTTGCAACCCCATGAATCGCAGCACGCCAGGCCTCCCTGTCATGACAACAAATAAGAAATGAGGTTATTGGACTAGATTATCTCTAAGAAAACTTCTAATTCTAAAATCATATAAGTTGCTTTATTTAGTAATAAAATAATAATATGAAAATGCTGGTACATTTTCAAATGTGTTCCCTCCACAAAGAAAACTTTAAAAGGCAAGGAAGCCAGCAAATGAAAGCCTGCTGCTAAAAAAGTTTGAGAAAATTTGACATGTCTGTTTCTGATTTGGACAAGAAAACTATTTCACACCTAAGTCAATCAAGTCTCCAAGACAATTTGTACTTGAAAAAAATGCAGAATGAAGCTGTGTGCACATGTGAATGTGTTGAAGGCATGATGTGAAATAATCAGTGTTTAGAGATTTTTAATGAAAATAAAGCTTAAAGGGGCTTAATTCCATAGAAAGAAAGCATATTTTTACCCTTTCCTATTAATTTACCAAAAATCAGAGGGAAGAAACACAAATAGTTTATCTTTGAAAAAAACTAGCTTTTGTCTTGAGAGTAAATCAGTTCTTTTGAAAAGCAAAAGCTTTTTAGGTGTCAAAAGAAACTGTCATTTTCTGTTCAGAATTCTACTATTTTTGATGCTGTATTACAATTAATAATATACTTAGGGAGGCCACAATTACTTGCTTCTATTATGCTTCCCAAATATAATGTGAAAATGAGACATCTCTTGAATTTAGAACATGTGGAGGCTATTTTATATATGGAGAAAAGACAGAAAATAATCCAATATATTGCATGGTAAAAGCATGCAGTGGCTAAGGTACAACAACAGTAGGATTCTGGAGATTTGATCTGATTTGATAGGATTTGATTCCAGCCTTAATACCAGGATCATTCCCTCTGTCGGCAAATTTTAATAAACACCTACTATGTGCTCCGGTACCTATGGAGTCCTCAGTCCCCAAGAAGTGGTAATAAGGAAAAGGCAAAGACTAAACAAATCCTTAATTACAAACTAAAAATGTAAAATGAATGAAGAGACAATGCATAATGAGAGTGTATAACATCAAAAGGGATTTTGATGGAGTAGTCCAAAAAATGGCCTTTTAGAAGCAATGCTACTTGGCTGACACTTAAAGTATGAGAATGGAACTAGCCATGCAAGTAGAGAAAGGAAAACAGCTCTAGGCAGTGCCATGAGGCAAGATGGAATTTGGGCACTTTAGAAAAATTTGAAGAAATAAAGCACAGAAAGGAATGTCTTGTCTAAAACCAAAAAATTATCCAAGATCTCAAGAAATAATCCACATGAGCTATCTGCTGAGTCAATTAAGATCTCACTAGACTGTGACATGAGGTACTTAGGGTAAGGTACACTATTAGCGATTTTTGGCCAAGTCTGAATAAAAGTAACAAAGTATTGAGAAATTTATATCTGAATTTGGAAAAGAATGTTCAAGCAATTTATTTTTAAAAAATCACTCTCCTCTCTCATATTTAATCCTCCAGATTCATACTTATGTACTTATGCATTAATAAGGTATCGGCAATAGTAAAAAATACTTGAACTTTCATCCTTTTCTTTAGAATGAAATTACTTATTTCTCTAAGGCAAATCCTGCTTTGTGATAATGAAATGCATGTGACATTTCCCTGTAATTATAGCACTCATTTATGTTCTATGGTGAAATGATCTGATGACACATATACAACTTGTTAAAAATGTGTGTAATTAAGTCAAATGTCTATGATAGCTGACTGACACCAGTTCTAAAGGTACGGAAGTTATTCTCCAATCCAAAATTAAGGTAGCCTTCATCATTGAAAATAAGCCTGGATTTTATTCTGTACATTTAGAGAACAGAATAACAGACAATAAAAATTCATGTGTTTGAGGAAAAGAGGGGTCAGAGAGCTTTAGTAGCCTGAAAGTAAAGATTCTCAAGGTTTCTGCTTCATAACTCTTGCCTTACTGACTAAAATGTGTTTACAACCAAAACAGTTGGAATGAAAAGAGAAACAGCCAGCCAGCAACCAGATACTCTGCCATCATTTGTACAAACTACAAGACCATAAACTAGAGAATACAAAATCTACAGCTTGGTTATTTGTTTGTTTGTCCTAAAGTCTGGGCTTCTTCAGGCTTAAGCCCCTGAAATATCAGAATATCAGTTGCTAAGTTGTGTCCAACTCTGCAACCCCATGGACTCCAGTACGTCAGGTTTCACTGCCCTTCACTATCTCCTGGAGATTGCGCAAATCAATGTACATGAGATGATAACTGCCCACTTCTCCTCTTACCCTCAGTAGTTCCCAGCACTAGGGTGTTTTCTACTGAGTCAACTCTTTGCATCAGGTGGCCAAAGTATTGGAGCTTCAGCTTCACCATCAGTCCTCCCAGTGAACATTCAGGGTTGATTTCCTTTAGGATGGACTGGTGTTATCTTGCAGTCCAAGGGACTCTCCAAGAATCTTCTCTAGCACCACAGCTTGAAAGCATCAATTCTCAGTGCTTAGCCTTCTTTACAGTCTAACTCTCACATTCATACATGACTACTGGAAAAACCATAGCTTTGACTATATGGACCTTTGTTGGCAAAGTGATGTGTCTGCTTTTTAATATGATGTCTAGGTTGGTTATAACTTTTCTTTCAAGGAGTAAACGTCTTTTAATTTCATGACAGCAGTCACCATCTGCAGTGATTTATTTTGGCAAGTAGAAGCTAGCTTCAAACTGAATGGTTTATCTGTGTTAGTAGTCTTGATCACATCTTTTGTAATGCAGTGAGTGAATGAATAAATGGAACACATTGGCAAGTGAAGAAAACTAAAGATAACAGAAAATAATTTGTCAAAGAAGCTAACATAAAATAAGTAGATTTTAATATTCAAGGAAAGATATTTCGGAACCAATAACTTAAGTACCCCAATTTTCTAGCAGTAGATTTACTTTCAATAAGCAAAACAAATCACTTGTGACTTCTAAGAAGGAATTATTAATTCTTTACTTAGCTTCATGATGCACTAGCCCATATGAAAAGTTAAGTATAAGAGGCCACATAAATTATTATGTGCTAAACTTCCACTTAGGGTATTGATATATCCAGTAAAGATACTGATATTCACACTCATTATACCCTCAACTTCACATGAGGACATTAAGTTGTAAACAAACAAATAAAAAGGAACAGTAAAGAAACTTAATAAACCATCAGGAAAAATTAACAGTGAAGCAACAATGCCTCCATTTAACATTCACCTATTATCTTAATGAATAATCTATTTTTCCTGTTGCTGCTGCTAAGTCGCTTCAGTCGTGTCCGACTCTGTGCGACCCCATGGACTGCAGCCTACCAGGCTTCTCCGTCCATGGGATTCTCCAGGCAAGAACATTGGAGTGGGTTGCCATTTCCTTCTCCAATGAATGAAAGTGGAAAGTGAAACTGAAGTCGCTCAGTTGTGTCTGACTCTTAGCGACCCCATGGACTGCAGCCTACCAGGCTCCTCCATCCATGGGATTTTCCGGGCAACAGTACTGGAGTGGGGTGCCATTGCCTTCTCCCATTTTTTTTCCTGTAAATCACTAAAAAACTAGTCCCTCTGATTTTTCCCATGTATCAGCCAAAGGAGAAATTAATAATGTATTGGATATCTAAGAATATGAGGAATCATTATCATTGATACTAATTAATGCCTTAAGTAAACACAATATTACATTTAATCACTGATATTAATGTGTTTGTTCATTTTCTTTAATGAAGGCATTTGGGGTATCTTTGTAAATTACACAATTCCTTCTATTCTTCTTCTACAAAGTAGGAATTTTTTCCATCAATAGTACTGGTCTCTTTAAAGAAGTAATGTTTCAGTTCAGTTCACTCAGTTGTGTCCGACTCTTTGCAACCCCATGAATTGCAGCATGCCAGGCCTCCCTGTCCATCACCAACTCCTGGAGTTCACCCAAACTCATGTCCAACGAGTTGGTGATGCCATCCAGCCATCTCATCCTCTGTCATCCCCTTCTTCTCCTGCCCCCAATCCCTCCCAGCATCAGAGTCTTTTCCAATGAGTCAACTCTTTGCATGAGGTGGCCAAAGTATTGCAGTTTCAGCTTTAGCATCAGTCCTTCCAAAGAACACCCAGAACTGATCTCCTTTAGGATGGACTGGTTGGATCTCCTTGCAGTCCAGGGACTCTCAAGAGTCTTCTCCAACACCACAGTTCAACAGCATCAATCCTTCGGCGCTCAGCTTTCTTCACAGTCCAACTCTCACATCCATACATGATCACTGGAAAAAACATAGCCTTGACTAGATGGACCCGTGTTGGCAAAGTAATGTCTCTGCTTTTGAATATGCTATCTAGGTTGGTCATAACTTTCCTTCCAAGGATTAAGCATCTTTTAATTTCATGGCTGCAGTCACCATCTGCAGTGATTTTGGAGCCCAAAAAAAGAAGTCTGACACTGTTTCAACTGTTTCCCCATCTATTTCCCATGAAGTGATGGG
>NW_011494855.1:153515-164260 GCF_000754665.1 Bison bison bison | reverse complement strand
GGACCTCTGTTGGCAAAGTAATGTCTCTGCTTTTGAATATGCTATCTAGGTTGGTCATAACTTTCCTTCCAAGGATTAAGCATCTTTTAATTTTTATGACCTATTGAAAAGACCATTTTTATTCAAATTGCTTCATGTCATATTGCAGGTCAACATCTTAAGGGAAATAATTAAGACTAGTTACTCAAATCCTACTTCCTTCACACAGTCTTTATCCATCTAATCTTGCCACTATTACTTACTGAAGAGAGAATTATTTGTAAGAGATGCTTTAAAATGTTAAAGTTTTGGTCTTTCTCAAAACTAAGCCATTCCCACATGTTAGACACAATATTTTCTCCCTCTCAGTCCCCATTATTTTCTACCTGCCCTTCCACACTCCTGAGCAAGTCTACTCCATTACTCTAGTGCAAGTTCACAAAAAGCATTAGCAAAGGTCAGAGAGACAGGATGGAACAGATATCAGCACGCCAGGCTCCTCTGCCCTTCACCATCTCCCAGAGTTTGCTCAAATTCACACCCATTGAGTCGATGATGCCATCCAACCATCTCATCCTCTGTCATCCCCTCCTTTCTCCTCAATCTTTCCTGGCATCAGTGTCTTTTCCAATGAGTCAACTCTTCGCATCAGGTAGACAAAGTACTGGAGCTTCAGCTTCAGCATCAGTCCTTCCAATGAATATTCAGGACTGATTTCCTTTAGGATTGACTGGTTTGATCTTCTAGCTGTCCAAGGACTCATAAGAAAGACTCTTATGAGTCCTTGGACTCCAGAACCACAGCTTGAAATCATCAATTTTTCAGCACACAGCCTTCTTTATGGTCCAACTCTCATATCCATACATGACTACTGGAAAAATCAGTTTTGACTATACAGACCTTTGTCAGCACAGTAATGTCTCTGCTTTTTAATATGCTGTCTAGGTTTGTCATAGCTTTTCATCCAAGGAGCAAGCATCTTTTAATTTTATGGCTGCAGTCACTGTCTACAGTGATTTTGGAGCCCAGCAAAATAAAATCCATCCCTGCTTCTACTTTTTCCCCTTCTATCTGCCATGAAGTGATGGGACCAGATGCTTTATTATCCTCCAAATCATACACAGCCATCCTTAGAATATGTGTACAGTTTAGGATGTGTCAGGGAGTTTAATAAATTCATATGCATGTGCAAACACACATACAGTATTATTTCAGTTTTTGATAGCATCGTGGAGTCTGCAGAAAATAGGCTATGCAGAAATATAAGTTGCTTATTCTTCAAAAAGTGATTTGTCTTAGAAATTGAAACAGCTCTGATATGTTTTTTTATGATTATAACAAATAGTAGAACATAGAACGTGAGTGGTTTCTTTTTCCATATCTTCCATTTTATTCTATCCTTTATTTGTTGGTATCCTGAGAAGCACTGAAATTTACTTCAGTACTTCACAGTGTTTAAAAGAATTTGAAATAGCCTGTAGCTGACTAAACACATGGGTATGTTACCATTTTAATGAGAACAGAAATACACCAGGCCCTGCAGTTCATCTCTTCATGAAGGAGGTTTTGGCCTTCTTTGCCTCCTCCCTGAGGTACTACATTTCAAAACACAGTGAGGAGGTTGGTGTGCCAAGCCAAAATTTTCCCCTTGAAATCCCCATCATGTGTAACCTTTCAAAGGTCATTCTCTAGAATGTCTAGGCTTTTAAATTACAATAACAGGAAAATGAAATGAAAGAATCTAGTCTGTCAAAACCTTAGTAACAAAACAAATATTTTCTCAGAATGTACAGGGAAGCTTTATTCCCAGGCATTATTGAGTGTCCACTATTTTTCCAGGGTCTGTCACAATATTTGGCATAAAGGCACTCAATAAATAATAGTTGAATGAATGAATACATGAAGACTGTAAAAATGCAAAGGAAACTCTCTTACCAAAAAGAAATTACAGGCTAATAAGGGAGACAAACAGAGATATAGCTATAAGGCCAGGTGATAAACTTAAGAAAGCATATAAACAAGCTATTACATGCACATAGCTAAGGCTAAGGAAGGCTCAGTCATAAAGACAATAACAGAGATATTGTTAGAAGAGGATTAGAATTAAGAAAGGATCATGTTCTCTAATCTGGGCTTTCCTGGTAGCTCAGTTGGTAAAGAATCCACCTGCAATGAAGGAGACCCCGGTTCAATTCCTGGGTTGGGGAGATCTGCTGGAGAAGGAATAGGCTACCCACTCCTGTATTATGGCTTTCCTGGTGGCTCAGCTGGTAAAGAATCTGTGTGCAATGCAGGAGACCTAGATTCGATCCCTGGGTTGAGAAGATCCCCTGGAAAAGGGAATGGCTACCCACTCTGGTATTCTTGCCTGGAGAATCCCATGGACTGTTTAGTCCACAAGGTCACAAAGAGTAGGACATGACTGAGCAACTTTCACTCACTCTCTAATATGGGAAAGTAATGGGGAAAAGGTTCACTTTAACTACTGTTTTTATCTACGCAGCTCCTCTTCCTCCTTCTTTTGGTAACAAATCCCACCTCCATCCTGCCTGACCAGAATGTCAGCATATTAAACAGACTGACTCAGTCATGCCATTCATCCATTTGGCACAATGAACTGGACAATGGATGGGTGAATGACCAAAGTTGGGAAGATCAAAATCCTTCCCTAGGACTTCTCTACCTGGATCTGGCAAAAAACAAAAACAAATAAGTGTTAATCACTCAGTCATGTCTGGGTCTTTGCAACCCATGGACTGTAGTCCACCAGGATCCTCTGTCCATGGAATTCTACAGGCAAGAATACTGGACCAAGCAGCCATTCCCTTCTCCAAGGGATCTTCCCAACCCAGGGATCAAACCCAGGTCTCCTGCATTGCAGGTGGATTCTTTACCACCTGAGCCACCAGGGAAGCCCAGATCTGGCAGAGTAGTACTCTTTACTTTATGGCTGCAATGTTCTTCATATATAAGCTCTAAAGTGCCAAAAATCATGACCCTATTATATGACTGATCATATAAAGATGAAATTTATTTTTTACTATTGCTGTATTTGATTAATGACTACCAAAAGCGTAACGTATTTTATATGTTTAAAAATATAAAACTAAAATTCTAGACGACAAAATGAGAAACATGAGAAAAAGTATGTTAATGGATATTTAAAGCAAAGGTTCTTGCCATTTTGGGCAGTTTGGATAAGAATACAATATAAACTTTTAAATTGTTAGGAAAAAAACACGATTATGTATAAACGTATTGTTGGCTTCTTGGCTTAGACATGTGGAAGAAGGAACGTCTACACTGACTGAGCAGGTACAATGTACGTGATTGATGATATCTGACCAGCTGCAAACATGGGCCAAAAAGTAGGTTTTAAGAACTATTTGTTAGATGAATAGATGGCATATTTTGGGGTTATTCAGTCCAGCATATTGTCAGTCTCAGTGTGGACTTTCCCTTTTCCACATGTCTAAGCCAAGGAGCCAAAAATAAACTCTAAGAATAAAATCATTAAAATAGAAGCACTATTTTCCTAAAATTTGATGTTGTTTCAGTTAATTTAATCATAATTTCCCCTTTTAAATTTGAACCTTCGTGCATTTTTAGATATACATAAGAAAATATAGCACTCAGTCTATTCTTTTAATTCTATTTTCCTTAAAATAATAGCAATTTTCAGGTTTGATGCTAACATTTGCATGCCAATGCAGTTATTTTTACTTTAGTCTTCAGAAATATTTAATACTTTATTTTATTTTAATAACACAACAAAAGCTATGTATTCAGTCTATTCCATACAAAGCAATTAAAGTCAGACATGCTGTGATAGAAAGTATGTATTATCAAAACCACACTTTTTAACTCAGCAGGAATATAAATTCTCCATAAAATGAATTTAATCTAGTTACAAATATAGATTATTTTCAAGATGAGTGATGTCTGTCACTGAGAGAACCCATTCATAGTTCTACAAACATACTTCCTCTCCAAATGACAAAGTTGTATGCAGTACACTGCAAGTCAAATTTTTACTATTAGTAAATATAATCAAAACAGGTTTGCCTAGTGCTTTGCATATATGTCAGTATATTTTATGTACTCAAATGAGAAACAGTAGCTTCCAGCTACAGCTAGGTAGATTTTTGCTGTTCCACCTCTTTTTCTGCTTATATGATGATTGGAATATTTTAAATACTTTTTCAGTTCATGTGAACACACAGTTTTTTGTCAAATTATCAGATCAGATCAGTCGCTCAGTCATGTCCGATTCTTTAGACGTAGCCGATGTAAATATGCTTAGAAAGCCATTATTTCTTATGGAACAGAATAGCGAGCTATTTCCCAAAGCACCGCCCCCTTTTCCTGAGCACATAGCTATACTACACTCCGCTTAGGTGCGGCCATATGGCTTAGTTGTGGCTAATGGAATGTGAGCAGAAGCGACAGACATCACTGTTGGACCGACCTATAAAACACTCCCATCCACTATCAAGATGTCAGTGCGCATGTGATCATGGAAAGCATCTGTTAAAGGTGACAAAATGGATGTCAAGATGTTCAAAAAACTGTGCAGATCATAGTTCCCCTAACCCTGGTTTATCCCACCCCCAACACACAAATTGTGGTCCCACGTTGCTAGTTTGTGAGTAAGAAATAAATTTCTAATGTGCTGCTGCTGCTGCTAAGTCACTTCAGTCGTGTCCAACTCTGTGAGACCCCATAGACGGCAGTCCACCAGGCTCCGCCGTCCCTGGGATTCCTTAGTCTTATGTGCTAAACCACGACAATTCTAAAGTTTATTTGGCACAGCACTTAGTCTGTTGCAATCAATACCAAAAAAAAAAACACAAACCATTCCTTAAAATGAAGTATTGCTGTTAAAAAAAAAACAACAAAAAACTAAAATATATGTGATTGGCTTTGTGGCCAGGCAGTGGATAATAAGGAATTAATGTCAGAGGCTAGAAAGCTAGAGGATCCTGGTATACAGTGGCAATACATCTGGTGAAACTATTACCTGCAAAAACTCAGAAAACTGGTCATGTGCCTGCTGAACCTTCAGCACTGCCCTGCCAGAGACTACACTTGCCAGTGTGAAGTGAAAGCATTAGTCCTTCAGTCATGTCCAACTCTTTGCGAGCCTATGGACTGTAGCCTGCCAGGCTCCTCTGCCCATGGAACTCTCCAGGTAAGAATACGAGAGTGGGTAGCCATTCCTTTCTCAAGGGAATCTTCCCAACCCAGGGTCTCCCACATTGCAGGCAGATTCTGAGCAGTCTCAGCTACCAGGGAAACCCAGCACTTCCCACTCCTCCTGCAGTTAAGTAGGGTCATATGGTAGCTGGCTATCCTTAGAATAGGAACAGACATGATCTTTGTCATCACATTCTCCTTCTTCGTGTCCTTTCTACCCATTCAATCTTGGAAACTGTATGTTTAAGATGAAGACTCCCCCAAATGGATGGCAACTAGGTGCCTCAGAGTTACTGTTTGGAAAACAGTCAACTCCACCAATTATAAATATGAGGGGTTTTTTTCTTCTTTTTACTTTACATGGAAGAGAAACAGAACATTGAACATTTTTAGACTTTCTATTAGAGCAGAAGATACCTTAACTGACAAAACACTCTGAAGCTCATTTGTAAAAATGAAGCAAATCATTTCAGCTCATCAACACAATTCTCGGTAAAATCAGAGAAAATTACCTTCATGAAAGAACCTTGAAAATGTCAAATGCACAAACATTTAATTTTAAAGTCAGTATGCTGAGTACAAGATTAAAAGCCCTGGTAAGGAGTTCTGAGAAACCTAGTCTTGAACACCAGTTCTACCACTTACTGGTTGTATAACCTTGAATATATAGATTTATCATCTTGCAGCCTCCTTGTTCTCGTATTAAAATAGGAAAACTGTCTCTTCTTCGTACAGTTATTATGACAACATTATAGCACATAAAACATGCTTTGGGCAAAGTCAGACATTAAGTAAAGTGCCAAATTGATTCTCTCTCCTTATTCTATAATAATTTCAGGCTATTAAGGAAATCTTAGAAAACTAGCAGTTTGTATTGCTATACAAAAAAAAAACCTTAATTTTAGTGAAAGCCTTCAATCAGTGACTCTAATGAAAACTAAAAAACACAAGCACAAATTAATAAGGTGATGGAGAAACAAAGAGCCAGTCTTCCCACATCTTAGTGAAAGTCTCTTGAGAAATTATTTCCTTCTTATCTCTCTATTCCTCTGCCCCTCCTCAATCTCATCCCTCTTTGCCAAACACTGAAAGCCTATAAAGCAGTAACAAAATAGATAATGGATCAGATATTTCTTTGTTAGCTGAGATTTTTCTTACTACATTCCCTCAACTTACAAAAAACTAAAGATAGCAGATCTTGCTCCCTTTTCAAGCTAATCTCACTTTATTAAGGTGAGCATTCTGGTAAGCATAACTGATGATAATAGCAATACTTTCATGTTTGCTAAGCATTCAATAAAGTTCAAAGCACTTTCACACCCATTTTCTCATAATAATGGAAGTAACATGATCAAGCAATACCTACAAGAAGGAAAAGCTTCCAGTCCTGAATTTCATGAGCCAAGGAGAGATTATGGTGGTATTGATAGTCATCAGTAAGCTGCCACATCACCCCCAAAAAGACAGCTGAAACAGTTTACACTCCAGGTTCTTATACAGAGGATTCTTGTTGAATAATTGTACTCCTCTGATGAATTGTTATCTGAGTTAAAAAGCTTCAGGCATAGAGAAATGACAGATGCCAATGAATAATGCCAAAGCCAAGTGCTTAATAAAACAGCATTATACAGCAAAATAATTAACTTCCGTTGTTCTCTTAAAAAAAAAAATCTGCTTTTTCCCTAGGCACACATGTTCTAAAACTGGATATAATAAGCTTAGGTCACACATACAAAGCTGATCATTCAGATACAATGAGAATAAAATTACTAAATTTCTTTGTGATAAAACAATGCATAAGATAGATTCAAGTACTAAAAGCAAATGTGAAAATCAGCACATGGTACCCAGTGAAGTACCAACAACAGTTTTTATTAACAAAAGCAACATAAAAAAGGCAGCAATTTTGATGCACCAAATAAAAGGACAAATTCCATGTCATATCACACCACATAAACACACACACACACACACACACACACCCTCCTTCCCACCCATAGCTCAGTAAGACTAAACAACACTGATCAAACGACAAAAAAAATATTTTTGCCTATATATCTGCTAGTATGCTTTTAGCCAGCAGCATTTTGCTTTATCATTGTCTCATGGGAAGTCTGAACTCCCATGAAATTAGTCAATTACAGTGTCAACCACCCTGTGGTTCCTCAGTTAATATTCATGCATGAAGATAAGGATAAATGTTAAGATACCTACTTTTTAAAACAAAAATTTGTTTTGGCCTGTATACTGACATTGAAAGAATTATTATTTCAAAAGTGGTTCAAATGGGACTTTAGCATATTCTTTAACCAAGTCCAAGTACTGTGATGGAACAAGCCTGGTACTGGGAGCTCAGGAAGGGAGCTCCAGTCTTGGCTTGGTTGGTCCTCAAATCACTCAACCTCTCCAGAGCCCTAATTTCCTTATCTTCTTCCTGCTCTTCTTGACTATCTCACATGGTTATTCTGAGAATTAAATGAGACTAAAGAACTATGCTAAAGTTAGAAGTGTAATATGTTAGGTATCGTTGCCACTATGTTTGATTCTCAACAACACTCACAGCCACAGGAAGAGTTACGAAAATACATGGACATCTCAACGTCTCTCAAGTGATGTCAATTAATTCTTCTCCTTAATAATGTTAATACATATTAACAATTTATATTTGTCAAAATCTCAGACTTGAATCACATTCTTTTCAAAAATGCATTAACCTCTAAAGTAATAAATGTTCTGCTGAAATTTCATTTGTAAAAACAAGTTTTCACATGTTGACACAGTCATTGACTTGCCATAATATTTAGGTTGAAGTGAAAGAGAAAGACTGTCTACATGAATGGTCATAGAACTACTCCAACAATATCATTCTGCCAGGCGAATCCACCACAAGCAGCACCCCAAGTCACCAAAGTAAGAGCTGAAAAGGATCTCTAATGTGTTCACATGGGTAGGCTAGAGATGTGAAAAAAGGAGATTAAAAGCACATGAAAAGAGGCTCAAGCACTAATTATTAGAGAAAATGCAAATCAAAACTATTACAATGAGGTATCACCTCACACCAGTCAAAATGGCCAACATCCAAAGGAGGGTATGGAGAAAAGGGAACACTGCTACACTGTTAATGAGAACGTAAACTGGTAGAGCCACCACGGAGAACAGTATGGAGGGGTTCCTTAAACAACTAAAAATAGAGCAACCATATTCTCCAGCAATCCCACTCCTGGGCATATTTCTGGAGAAAATCATAATTAAAAAAATACATGCACCTCAATATTCACTACAGCACTATTTACAACAGCCAGGACATAGAAGCAAATGTCCATTAAAAGAAGCAAATGTCCATCAAAAGGTAAAGAAGATGCAGTACACACACACAATGGAATATCTGCTGCTGCTGCGTCACTTTAGTTGTGTCCGACTCTATGTGACCCCATAGACGGCAGCCAACCAGGCTTCCCGTCCCTGGGATTCTCCAGGCAAGAACACTGGAGTAGGTTGACATTTCTTTCTCCAATGCATGAAAGTGAAAAGTGAAAGTGAAAGTGAAGTCGTGTCCGACTCTAGCGACCCCATGGACTGCAGCCTACCAGGCTCCTTCGTCCATGGGATTTTCTAGGCAAAAGTACTGGAGTGGGGTGCCATTGCCTTCTCCAAATGGAATATCACTCCGTCACAAAAAAATGAAATGCCATTTGCAGCAACATGGATGGATCTAGAAATTATCATATTAAGCGAAGTCAGAGAGAGAAAGAAATATCATATGATATTGCTTATATGCAGAATCTTTAAAGAAAATTATACAAATGAGCTCATTTACTAAACAGAAACAGACTCATAAAGTTAGAAAACGAACTTATGGTTACCAGGAGAGAAGGGATAGTTAGGAAGTTTGGAATTAACATGTACACACCGCTACATTTAAAATGGATAACCAACAAAGACCTATCGTATAGCACAGGGAACTCTGCTCAATATTACGTAACAACCTAAATGGGAAAAGAATTTGAAAAAAGAATATATACATGTGTATGTATAACTGAATCACTTTGCTGTATACCTGAAATTAACAACAATGTTAATCAACTATACTCCAATGTAAAATAAAAAGTTAAAAGTATCAAAGTGATGAAAATTAGTTGGGATAAAATACTCATGTTGCAAGAACTGGAAAAATCAATATGTTTATTCAGAAATTTACAGCTTTGACCAGAAAGGTTTTAAATTGGAAATGAAAGTAGTGCAGTGAAAATGTTCAGTTAAAACTATAAAAATAGAATGGTTATTTTGGAGGACATAAATGATATTGGAAGAAGACTCGCAATAGAGGAGAGGCTCAATAATTTACATTAGAAACCCATTTGCAAAGGAGAGGCAGATATAAGAGTTATGATCTGAGATGTCTATACTCCAAAGCACAATGGGTAATAAATTTGAGATACTAACACAAGGAAATAAATACAATTTTATTTATCGGATCAGTAAGTATTTATGGAATGCTTATTATGTACTAAGCCCTGAGTTACAGAGATGAAATACAGTGCCTGAGAACTTCAGTGGCTGCGACCTACAGTCTAGTGAGTGAGGCAGTTTAATGGACTAATAATTATAGTAGTTTAAATACTGATAGAGATACATATGGATTTCTGTGAAATAAGAGATGAGGGACATCTAACTGAGGAGGTTAGGGAAAATTTGCTAGAGTAGGTGGCTCCTGAACAGAGTCTAAAAGAGCAGAAAGAGCAGTGGTGTTCTAAGCAAAGAAGTCCAGTTGGCCTTTTGTAGGCACAGGTTCTACACACAGATTGAACCAATTAGAGATGAAAATATTCCCCCAAAATTCCAGAAAGTCCTCAAAAGCAAAATTTGAATTTGCCATACTCCAGCAACTATTTACATACAATTTACATTACATTTGCAACTATTTACATATAATTTGCATTTTATTCTGTATTAAAAATAATCTTGAGATGTTCTAAAGTATCCACAGATTTTACATAGGTTATATGCATATACTATGCCATTTTTTAAAGAGACTGGAACATGTGCAGATTTTGGTATCTGCAGTGGTTCTTTCAAATCCCCAGTGAATACCTAGGGGTGATTGTAATGTATTTCCCAAACTCCATAGGATAACACTACAGCAAGATATCAGAGATTAAAATGTTATTATTTCACTGAAAAGAATCCCAGGCTGGAGAAAGAGCAATGTGATTGGTACAAAAGCTGGAGGAGACTAAAAGGAGAAAGAAAGAAACCTGAGACCACTCAGGGTATTTAAAATAGGCCCTTTGCCCAACTGAAGGGTGTAAATGCCACATTTCTGAAGCAGCCATTTTAAAAGCAAAAAAAAAAAAAAATTAAGATTTACTGAGCATCTACCATGTAGCTACTAGACACTATGCAAAACACATTCACATATACTGTCCCAAGATATTTAAAGGGGGACTTCAAGTGTCTGGGCTTTCCTGGTAGCTCAGTTGGCAAAAAATCCACCTGCAATGCCAGAGACCCTGGTTCAACTCCTGGGTCAGGAAGATCCCCTGGAGAAGGGAAATACATTACAATCACCC
>NW_011494855.1:104031-153415 GCF_000754665.1 Bison bison bison | reverse complement strand
TAGCTCAGTTGGCAAAAAATCCACCTGCAATGCCAGAGACCCTGGTTCAACTCCTGGGTCAGGAAGATCCCCTGGAGAAGGGATAGGCTACCCACTCCAGTATTCTTGGGCTTCCCTGGTGGCTCAGACAGTAAAGAATCTGCCTACAATGCAGGAGACCTGGGTTCGATCCTGGGTTGGGAAGATACCCCTGGAGAAGGGAATAGCTATTCACTACATTATTCTTGCCTGGAGAATTTCATGAAAAGAGGAGCCTGGTGGGCTGCAGTCCATGGGGTCATGAAGAGTCGAACAAGACTGAGCAACTTTCATTTCAAATAGCTAGGTATCTCAAAGAAGTCTATTTGATAAAATCAGTACATCTTATAAATTTTTGGTGTGCATGATAAGAGCTCCTGTTTGAGAAGTTAGAAGAATAAAGGCACATGCTCTCGGAACCCAATTCTGACCAACAACAAAGATGAGAAAGTATTTAATGAAACAAAAGTGATAGAAACAATGAGGAAAATCCAAAATGGCATCTCAGATCTTGTTATACTCAAGAAGAGAAATACTAAATATAGCCAGATTTGTATTCTAAATATAGTCAGACTTGTTATTGGACAGTACTTTCTAAACTTTTCAAGTATGGGGACTTCTTTTTTAATATATAATGTGTTTTACAGGCATTTACATGGTAGCTGAAAGTGAAAGAAAGTGAAAGTCGCTCAGTCATGTCCGACTCTTTGCAACCCCATGGACTATACAGCCCTTGGAATTCTCCAGGCCAGAATACTGGACTGGGTAGCCTTTCCCTTCTCCAGGGGATCTTCCCAATCCAGGGATCTAATCCAGGTCTCCCGTACTGCAGGCAGATTCTTTACCAGCTGAGTCACATGAGAAGCCTTTGTGGCTACCCTTACATGGTAGCTATATCAGTTAATTTAAAACACACATAAAGCTTGTTTGGGGGGGGGAGGGGCATGACTGCACAAACACTGCAGTGATAAAAGCAAATGTGTTTTGAGAACTTGAATGAACATATTCTACAAAAAATAAAGTATAATAATTCGGATGCAAAATAACATAAATATCAAGTACAGCAGTCTCTCTCATTTGAACAAATATTACCTAAAAAATCCATTTTAATATATTCTCAATACAGTCTCACCAGCAATATTTTTACAAGGTCTTAACAGAGCGATGAAACCAATATGCACATTTACGAAACTAACTCCTGCAAAGCAATAAAGAAGGTTGAATGCTTGCTTTTGCCAGTGAGAACCGAAAAATTTCTCACTACAGGGAGGTGCGTAACATCTTTGAGGCTAACCTGGGGTCATTTGGTAAATTATCTTTTCCAAGCATTAAATAGCTACTAGCTTCAAAGAGTTAATGAACCTCTTAAAAAGTGAGTGATTTACTTCTTTCTCACTGGTAGGGTCAAGTCAGTCTCCTCATTAATCCTCTCACCATTCAAGTGATGGAGAAAGAGACACACAATATAATCCCAATTACATGACTGAGACATTAAAGTCCAGAAGTGCTTACTGACTGGCACAAGGCCACAGAGAAGTTATGTGCAGAGCTGTGACAGGAACTCATAAGCCTCTGGGTCCTGTGCAACCTTGTTGATGTGCTATGGCTTGGCCTCGATAAATCTGATAAGGTGCTCATGTAAATAAGTACAGCTCAAGTAAAAAAATAAATAAATAAAAGCCTTAACATATGGATTTCTTTCCGAAAAACGTAATCTTACTGTAAGGAATTATTTTATAAATGAATAATGAAAAATTGACTCAGATTTATTTACAGCCAGAAGATTTTCAACATATGAAATGATTGACTGCAGTTCAATAAACAGTAAGAAAACCAGAAATCCTTTTCATGTAATATTAAAAGAATCGAATTTACTTTGAACCTAGGACCTCAAAGATGGTAATCAGCATCTGGGTATATAGTAAACATAATTAACCCAAGTTCCAAGAGAATGACTGACTATTCCTTGATTTCTGCAGTTATTATGTTGAGTTTTTGAACAGTCCTGAACCCAATTTATGGACCTAACAGAACCAGAAGGTATTAAGAAGAGGTGGCAAGAATACATAGAACTGTATAAAAAAGATCTTCATGACCCAGATAACCATGATGGTGTGATCACTCATCTTGAGCCAGGCATCCTGGAATGCTAAGTCAAGTGGGCCTTAGGAAGCATCACTATGAACAAAGCTTGTGGAGGTGATGGAATTCCTGTTGAGCTATTTCAAATCCTAAAAGATGATGCTGTGAAAGAGCTGCACTCAATATACCAGCAAATTTGGAAAACTCAGCAGTGGCCACAGGCCTGGAAAAGGTCAGTTTTCATTCCAATCCCAAGGAAAGGCAATGCCAAAGAATGTTCAAACTACCGCACAATTGCACTCATCTCACACCTTAGCAAAGTAATGCTCAAAACTCTCCAAGCCAGGCTTCAACAGTACGTAAACCAAGAACTTCCAGATGTTCAAGCTGGATTTTAGAAAAGGCAGAGGAACCAGAGATCAAATTGCCAACATCCATTGGCTCACTGAAAAAACAAGAGAGTTCCAGAAAAACATCTACTTCTGCTTTATTGACTACGCCAAAGCCTTTGACTGTGTGGATCACAACAAACTGTGGAAAATTCTTCAAGAGATGGGAATACCAGACCACCTGACCTGCTTCCTGAGAAATCTGTATGCAGGTCAAGAAGCAACAGTTAGAACTGGACATGGAACAACAGACTGGTTCCAAATCAGGAAAGGAATACGTCAAGCTGTATATTGTCACCCTGCTTGTTTAACTTATATGCAGAGCACATCATGTGAAATGTCAGGCTGGATGAAGCATAAGCTGGAATCAAGACTGCCAGGAGAAATATCAATAACCTCAGATATGCAGATGACACCACCCTTATGGCAGAAAGCGAAGAGGAACTAAAGAGCCTCTTGATGAAAGTGAAAGAGGAGAGTGAAAATGTTGGCTTAAAATGCAACATTCAGAAAACTAAGATCATGGCATCTGGTCCCATCACGTCATGGCAAACAGATGGGGAAATAATGGAAACAGTAAGAGACTTTACTTTTGGGGGCTCCAAAATCACTGCAGATGGTTACTGCAGCCATGAAATTAAAAGATGCTTGCTCCTTGGAAAAAAAGCTATGACCAACCTAGACAGCACACTAAAAAGCAGAGACATTACTTTGCCAACAAAGGTCCATCTAGTCAAAGCTATGGTTTTTCCAATAGTCATGTGTGGATGTGAGAGCTGGACTATAAAGAAAGCTGAGCGCTGAAGAATTGATGCTTTTGAACTGTCGTGTTGGAGAAGACTCTTAAGAGTCCCTTGGAATGCAAGGAGATCCAACCAGTCCATCCTAAAGAAAATCAGTCCTGAATATTCATTGGAAGGACTGATGCTGAAGCTGAAACTCCAAAACTTTGGCCTCCTGATGTGAAGAAATGACTCACTGGAAAAGACACTGAGGCTAGAAAAGATTGAATGCGGGAGGAGAAGGGGATGACAGAGGATGAGATGGCTGGATGGCATCATGACTCAATGGACATGAGTTTGAGCAAGCTCTGGTAGTTGATGACAGACAGGGAAGCCTGGTGTGCTGCAGTCCATGGGGTCACAAAGAGTCAGACACAACTGAGTGACTGAACTGAACTGAACCCAATTTTTGGTTAGTGACTCAAACTGATTTAGATAAACGTATTAAGGGTTGAAATATTTACCTAAAAATCATTCAGTGATGATTTGGTGCCACATTCTGTGTGGGTGACCAGGTATGTAAGTAAAACAAACAAGCTCTTGGAGTTCAGGACTTAAAGGGAAAGACAATCAAACATGCACACAAGTAGCCATTACAAAGAGTGATGTGTGTTACACAGAGGAATTCTAGTGAGAACTAGATAAGGGAAGTAACACATCATTACTCATTGTAATGGGGTAGGAGTGGAGGAGAAATCCAGAGTAAGATGCTCCTGAACACAACTGAGGTAAAGCTACCTAGGTAAAAAGGGCGAAGAAGAAAATGGACATCTATAACCGTGTGTGTGTGTGTGTGTGTGTGTGTGTGTGTGTATGCTAAGTTGTGTCCAACTCTTTGTAACCCCATGGACTATAGCCTGCCAGGCTCCTCTGTCCATGGAATTTTCCAGGCAAGAATACTGGAGCAGGTTGCCATTTCTGTCCCCAGGGGATCTTCCCAATCCAGGGATTGAATTCATGTCTCTTCCATCCCCTACACTGGCAGGTGGGTCTTTTACCAGCTGAGCCACCAGGGAAGCTCTATAAGCTTACATTCCATATTTATGTTTGCCACATGTACTTTGTGTCAGTAATTTCACTTTTGTTGGAAAAATAAATTTTTCTATTAAAATGCATTTGACAATGCATTGCCTACCTTACTTTTATTAATTGCAGTGATCACAGTATTCAGAGTTCTTTCTTCCATTCTATTACCTAATGCTACTTGATCCTCACCACAAATATCAGTTTGATAGGATAATATTGTTAGACTCATTTTACACTGGAGAACCTTGAGCCTGAGTTTTATTTTAGTGTATATTTACAGGGTCAGTGAACAATGAAGCCAGAATTGGAACGTAGGACTTCCCTGGTGGTCCAGTGACTAAGAATTCAGCTGCCAGTGAAGGGGACTTGGGTTCAGTCCCTGGTCTGGGAAGAGTCCACATGCCTCAGCTCAACTAAGCCTGAGCCCCACAACTGCTGAGCCTGTACTATAGAACAGGCAAGCCACACTACTGAGCCCACTCCCCACAACTAGATAAAGCCCACATGCAGCAACTAAGATCCACTGAAACCAAACATTAAATTTTTTAAAAAAGAAGAACTGGAACCTAGATTCCAGTTCAGTTCAGTTGCTCAGTCATATCTGACTCCTTGAGACCCCATGGACTACAGCATGCCAGGCTTCCCTGTCTATCACCAACTACCAGAGCTTGCTGAAACTCATGTCCATGGAGTAGGTGATACCATCCAAACATCTCATCCTCTGTCGTCCCCTTCTCCTCATGACTCCAGGTCAGGTGCTATTAGAGAAGAGACTCAGATCTGAACTACACAGAAAGGAAGTTTAAACTGCATTAAACAGAAGGAAGTTCTATAGCAACTGTGTAGGTGGGCATTATTTATAATTTTCATGGAAAATTCATCTTAAAGCCTGGATTAGCCTAAATCAGCATAACGCATCTCCCAAATGCATTTACCAAAGCATGTGTTTTAATAGAGGAATAGTATCCATTCAAATCTAATCATTACACTTCTCAAATTCAGATTATTGTTATATCTATCCTGGATGGTTCTTGTTTGCTGCCTCTTCTGCTACACTTGCTAGAACCAAGTATCACTAGCTAAAACTTTACAACAGCACTATACTTCTTTGATCTAACCTGGGAGCTCTTCAGATTTGGTCCACATTCTACACTTGCCTTTCAGTCAACTTTTGTCTGGTACTCAAGATTCTGAGGGTGACAATAACTGTACAAATGCATTACATTTCCAGGTAAGTCAGCACAGCCAACAAGTGGAGTGCTCAGATCCTCTACCTGTGAAGCAAATGCTGACTGGTATCCAAGTAGTTAAGGGGCTTCCCCGATGGCTTCATGGTAAAGAATCCGCCTGCAATGCATCAATCCCTGGAATGGGAAGAAATGACAACCCACTCCAGTACTCTTGCCTGAAAAATCCCATGGATTTAGAAGCCTGGTAAGCTACAGTACAAAGGTTGCAAAGAGTCAGACACAACTGAGCACATACAAATAAAAAATCAGACACAGACACTGAATAAAGGAGCTTCCTTTCTTTTCTAACTCCTTCCCCTGTAATCTGAGATGATCATTTTAATCTCTCTTCTTTACCAACATAAATTTGATTTGGAACAGGATTACTTTTTGGTACTTAATTAGGTAATTAGTATTTTCAAACATCTACACATCACCAGAAAACATACTGATTGCACCAACTAAGTAGTTTATTTCAGACTATGCAAGGGTAATGGCAGATTTCTGATTTAAATAAGCAGGAATAAAGGTAAGTTACTTTGATATAATTATTCAGGGTCAAAACCTACACTGATCTATTAGTACAAACCTAGACCATATGTCCAATACTATTTGGGGGCACCTGTTATAAATGGAAATAAAACATGATGCTTGACTACAGAAACTAAAATTTTATCTTGTCTAAATAAGGTAAATGTCTTTCAGGTATATGACTCAAAGATGGAGAGCAACTGATAAAACTGACAGCAATAAACTCAGAAAATAACTTTTTTTAATAACTGAAAAAGGTTTTAGAATCATCCACATTCCAATTATAGTAATTAGTACCACTATAAAAAGCTCTTGGTTATTTCAGAAATTTTGTATCAGTATGAAATCTAAAATTTATCAAACTTAAATCTTATATACCGTTCTTTCTGTATGTAGAACGTTAGTTCCCAAACGCCTTTTCTAAAACATGAGTTCCCATGGACAGAAGCAATAGTTTGGCTTTGAAGTAGTTGAGATCAAGGTCTAAGAACTTGTTCATTCATGTTACATAAGTAAATGAATAAACTGATGAGTGAATGTAAGTTCTGTGTTAGACTATGACCAAGGCAGGCACTGCATATGCCCATTCACCTATAACTTCCCAGCATCCAGCTAAGTATACATAGCAAGTCCTCCAATAAGCCTCGTCAAATTGACTCTTTGACCCTCTCTTTTTGCAAGGTGGGGTAAGAGTTCTTAAAGAACCACTTTTGTCATATGGAGTACTGAAGCACATCACATGTGCAAATTTTTTGTGAAATTTTTAAAACCTATTCCAAAGTAACTCTAGGCAGCTGCTTCCAAGAATGTTTCCCCTATTACAAGCCTCTAAAAGAGTCAATTCCGCTTATGGGAAGAAGCCGCTTAGGGTGTGGCTCCTATAAATAATCCTACTTGGAGGCCCACCCTATTTTTAGAGGCTTTCTTTAAAGGTAATGATGAATCTCTGGACTTAACCTAGGGAACTTCTTAATAGGAGCAGCATGTTAGGAAAATTCCCCTTTTCACTGAGTCCCTTTTCTAAGCAAATCTACACTCGGAGCACTGTTCCATCAGTGACTACAGCAGCTGTCCTTTCCTTCCAATTTCTCTGCCCTCCATGAGTTTTCACTGGATGTGTAAGAAGCTACTGCAGAAATCTAGGAACAGAAATGAACAGAGCCGAGGTGAAACAAATATTAATCAGAGAGAAAGAGAGAGAAACAGCACAGATACTAAACCATAACAGAAGAAATCCCCAACAGAAGGGGATTTATGCTTGGATGACTTTGACCCCAGGGAGACAGCTGACCTGCACATGAAGGAAACAGAAATAAATAGAGGAAATATCTTAATAAGGTGGGAGCACAGCAAAACAGACTAAAATGAAGAGAAACTTAAAAATGGAAAAGGAAAAATAAAAACTAAATAAACTCATAAGTAAAAAAGTGAGTACTTCCCAAACATCAATGATTGTGGAGTTGTCGTTTCTTTCAAAAGTTGATTTTCAACAATATCTTTTCCCCTAACTTCCCAATAATCACCCAAATATCTACACTAACTCCAGAAAGAACCCTCAATTTGCAGTGCAGAGGGGCCCTTGAAAACTCAGCAGTCATTTTTGCCATCTCTTACATTGGATTTCTCTGAGATTTCCCAAATATCATAAAATGGTGACAGTGAGAGTGGTTATTAGTGGTTATTAAAACAAAAAGTGCTGTAACCACCTTTTTATCTCCAGGAGCCATAAATTCTAAGTCTTGATTCTAGAAGGATCGTGAAGCAAAAGGTACAAGATAGGCATATATTAAAAGGAATGAACTGGCAGGTCTGGTTTATAAATACATATGCTTTCTCACATAAGCTTTTTGTCACTTTAAACTGCAGATGAATGCCACTATGAGAAGTTTAAATTCCAGTAAGTGTTGAAATCTCCAATAAATTTGATGTATCCATCCAGTATAAAAGTATGAGGTCATTGAAAATAGCATTCTCAAAGAACATTTAAATGAATAGAAAAATATTCATCATATAGTTTTAAGGAAAAAAAAGACACTAAACTTTGTATGTCATAGGACCCCAGTTATTTAAAAAAAATATTTCATTTCGATATTTGGCAAAACCAATACAATATTGTAAAGTTTAAAAATAAAATTAAATTAAAAAAATAAAATAAAATACATATACATAGGCATATATTAAATAACCTCTCGAGAAAAGGTAAACTAGATGTGCATTGTACAGTACAGGCGGTCTATACTGCTCTGCAGCACTTAGTGCAACGGTTGTTACTTATCCATCAAGACTTCAGCTGCCTGCCTGTGTACTGCAGTGTGTCCAATGCTGTGCACTGTGACTGATGCATATACTCAATAAATTAATCTGCTAAACAAATTAATGAATGAAATAACAAATAAATAGAAAAAGACTGGGAAAACAGATAAAACATGATTTAGAGTTTTTTTCTTAGCATGGATTTGATAGAAGTGGTTTTAATTTTCTTTCTTAAAACATTCTGTCTTACAACCAATAGGGACCTACTGTAGAGCGCAGGGAACTAACTGCTGAATGTTATGTGGCAGGATGGAAGGAAGGAGAGTTTGGGGAAAGAATGGATACACGTATATATGTATGGCTGAGTCCCCTTGTTGTCCACCTACAATTACCACATTTTTAATTTACTATACTTCAATATAAAATAAAACATTTTTTTAAAATTCTGTGTTTTAAATAATTCTAAAACAATTTTCCTGACTAATCACAAAATGTTACTAGTAAAAGTCAATCTCAAAAAAGCACATATTTTATGTGCTTCTGAGATATCCAGAAGAGGCAAATCAATAGAAAAGACAGATAAGTAGTTGTCTAGGGCTGGGAGACAAGAAGCGAATGCTAAAGAGACTCCTGTTGCATGGTAAAAATGTTCTAAAATTAGAGTAAATTGGTGGTCACACAACCCCATCAGTTCAGTCGCTCAGTCATGTCCGACTCTTTGCATCCGCATGGACTGCAGCATGCCAGGCTTCCCTGTCCTTCACCAACTCCCGGAGTTGACTCAGACTCATGTCCATCGAGTTGAAGATGCCATCCAACCATCTCATCCTCTGTCGTCCCGTTCTCTTCCCACATTCAATCTCTCCCAGAATCAGGGTCTTTCCCAGTAAGTCAGTTCTTTGAATAGGGAGGCCAAAGTATTGGAGTTTCAGCTTCAGCATCAGTCCTTCCAATGAATATTCAGGTCTGCTCTCCTTTAGGATGGATTGGTTGGATCTCCTTGCAGTCCAGGGGACTCTCAAGAGTCTTCTCCAACACCACAGTTCAAAAGTATCAATTCTTCAGCACTCAGCTTTCTTTAGTCCATCTCTCACATCCACACATGACCACTGGAAAAACCATAGCTTTCACTAGATGAACTTTTGTTGGCAAAGTAATGTCTCTGCTTTTTAGTATGCTGTCTAGGTTGGTCATAGCTTTTCTTCCAAGGAGCAAGCATCTTTTAATTTCATGGCTGCAGTAACCATCTGCAGTGATTTTGGAGCCCCCAAAAGTAAAGTCTCTTACTGTTTCCATTATTTCCCCATCTGTTTGCCATGACGTGATGGGACCAGATGCCATGATCTTAGTTTTCTGAATGTTGCATTTTAAGCCAACATTTTCACTCTCCTCTTTCACTTTCATCAAAAGGCTCTTTAGTTCTTCTTCACTTTCTGCCATAAGGGTGGTGTCGTCTGCATATCTGAGGTTGCTGATATTTCTCCTGGCAATCTTGATTTCAGTTTGTGCTTCATACAGCCTGGCCTTTTGTATGATGTATTCTGCATATAAGTTAAACAAGTAGGGTGACAATATACAGCCTTGATGTACTCTTTTCCTATTTGGAACCAGTCTGTTGTTCCATGTCCAGTTCTAACTGTTGCTTCTTGACCTGCATACAGATTTCTCAGGAGGCAGGTCAGGTGGTCTGGTTTCCAATCTCTTGAAGAATTTTCCACAGTTTGTTGTGATCCACACAGTCAAAGGTTTTGGCGTAGTCAGTAAAGAAATAGATGTTTTTCTGGAACTCTCTTGCTTTTTTGATGATCTAACAGATGTTGGTGATTTTATCTTGGTTCCTCTGCCCCATAAATATACTAGAAACCACTGAACTTCACATTTTAAAAAGAATTATATTAAATATAAAGTATATCTCAAGAAAGCTGTTTGACACTTTAATTACTAAATATTAGATATCTTAAATATTAGTTAAAAATTATTTCATTACAAGCTTTCTTAAAAAACTTGAAACCTCAAGCAAGCCTTCAGGTTATGGCTCTGGAAATGCATATCCCTACTTTTTTTTGTTTTCCCATATCAGGGCTCAGTTGGTAAAGAATCTGCCCAGGTTCGATCCCTGGGTTGGGAAGATTCCCTGGAGAAGGGAATGGCAACCCACTGCAGTACTCTTGCCTGGGGAATTCCATAGACAGAGGAGCCAGGCAGGCTATAGTCCATGGGACTGCAGAGTCAGACATGACCTTGTGATTTTTACTTTACTTTCATCACTTAAAGACAGTGAAGACAAATTGAGCACAAAGTGGGAAACCATCCACATAAGATACATTTCTTGGCTCATAAGCTAAATTACCTTAAGTAGAACTCCTTTTATATTTACTACATTATTATTTGTACCCTTCCCCAACACACACACAAAACTCTCCATATCAAAACACAGAAAAACTGTATATGCTGAAAATATGCAGTATTCCACAAAATATTAAAGAGACTGAAACCACTATTTCTCCTTTATTTAGCTTACATGTGTCTGACTGTCATCTCCTAAATAAAATATCCCTATCATGCAAGAACTCTCCAGTCACTCAGCTCTGAGTTACTAAATCCCTCATGATGCCTTTTGTAAGATGGAAATGGGGAGGTAGAGTTTTCTCTGAGGAAATCAGACTGAATTGCTAAAAGAAAATTCCCTGGTCACCTGTCATTTTCCTTCAGAGGAAAGTGAGATAATCTTGAGTGCCGAAGATTGAGGGCTATGATGCTAGCCGGACTGGCTCCATCCTGGCGGGGGGAGGAGGGGGAATACTGAAATGGCACAGTCACTGAAATCACAAGGATCAATTACTGAAACACACCTACACACCTCCATAGACACAGAAGGCCACTTTTATCCATACCCTGAACTGACAAAATTTCAATTTCTTAAGCAAAAACTTCTTAGTTTTCGAAGCCACATGGAGTCTCATAAATTATGAGTGCTTGACTAGAAAGTTACACTTAAAAGATAATAATATTATAATAAAAAACACTCTCAAAACTGGGATGTGGGCAGATCAATTCTAAGTTCACTTAAACTTGCTCAATTTAAGAATACTTTCAAATTTCAAATTCTGAAATTGCACAGCTTTGGCTACTATGCATGCTAAGCATGGGCTTCCTATTACTAAGAGATAGAGATGGATGGATCAATGGATCAATGGGTAGATGAGTGAATATAAAATAGTAGAACGGGGAGTGAGAAAAAGGAGGGAGGGAGGCAGGGAGGGAGAAACAAGGAGGAAAAATACTGAGAATTTCAACTGGCAGTGATAAGCTACAAGAAGGCTGCTTAGCACAGAAAATAATTTGGGTCAAAAAGACTCATAAAATGAAGTAGTTGAGAAGTAGAAGTTAAAATAGCACCACAATAAAGTAGGGAAGATCTTTTCTCCATTTTATATTATGCTTTAACACATTGTGAGCAACATAAAGACAGCAGAGAAGAGACAGAGGGCTATTTTAGCATACACTGTTTTTCAAATATTCATCATTTATTGAAAAAGAAATCTAATTCTGTCTTATTTAAGACAACACCGTTATATGTTCAAGTTTGCTTGACAAGGAGAAGAGCCAAGGGTTTTTAAGTTATAGCTCAGCAATGCATCCTGGAGCCAAGCTGTCCTAACACAGGGTTTACAGGGGTAGAAACACAGTAATATCCAACCCATTAACAGAAAAGCTATCATAAACTCAAAATGTGATCTATGTAGAGCAATAAACTCTGCTCAGCCTTACACAAGGACAGAAAAGAAGAAAACATTAAAAAGAGAAAGAGAGTAGGGATAGCACCCAAATTTCAGAGAACACAGTGGGTATACTTTGAAGTCTCACATCAAATTTGGGGGAAGACAACCACATAATAATCATTATTTTAAATACTAGTCACAGGGGGACTAGTTTAAAATTCCAACAAAACTGTGGAAGTCTAAAAACATAAATTGTATAACCTCTGGAACTCCTCAAGCACTGGGGTAGAGTTCAGACAACAATGACGTACCGGCATCAAGGATCCTCTGTCATTCCTAATTCTACAAAGCTGGAAAAATACAGCTTCTCCATGTTTCATTCCTTCTTTTGAAACATGAATGTCTGCCTGACTTACCCCTTAAGGTGGTCAAAGAGCTAATATTTGCGAAAACGCTTCAAAGACCAAAGAGTACTACAAAACATAAAGTAGCATACTTTGAAGTGAAGAACGGTTTCAGAATAGATGAGAATTCCCTCTGTTTCAGATCCAGGTCTCTTTTTTTCTCTCCTGGCCTAGTATCTTCTGGGGGAAAAGTGATTCTGTCATATCACTGTCATATCATATCTGTCAGCCCTGGGATTTCTTTGGAAGGAATGATGCTAAAGCTGAAACTCCAGTACTTTGGCCACCTCATGCAAAGAGTTGACTCACTGGAAAAGACTCTGATGCTGGGAGGGATTGGGGGCAGGAGGAAAAGGGGACGACAGAGGATGAGATGGCTGAATGGCATCACTGACTCGATGGATGTGAGTCTGAGTGAACTCTGGGTGTTGGTGATGGACTGGCGTGCTGCGATTCATGGGGTCACAAAGAGTTGGACACGACTGAGTGACTGAACTGAGCTGATTCACTTTGTTGTATAGCAGAAACTTACACAACATTGTAAAGCAATTATATTCTAATTTTTAAAAAGCAGTTAATCTCTATAATGGGTGTCAGCTCAGCCTGGAAAAACCAGCAATGAAAAAGGATTAACATTGGGGGGAAGAAAAAAAAAAAGAATGTCCTGAAAATGCTTTCTCCAGTCTGATCTTCTCTCCACTCACCAGTCCTACATTTCTATCTTTAGAATCTGTCCCCAAACAACCTGAAACTAAACTACATATGCAGTGTTTTGCTTTCAGAGATTGAAGACAGCTTTCTTATTCTGAACAGCTTTGAAGACAGAAGATAAAAAGATCAACATTTCTTTCAGGGACTTAAGTTGTACTCCCTTCATTTGTGGATGACCTGGAGTCTGTCTCCTGTTTTCTTCAAAGGGCAAGTCATCAACATTAAGGGAAAGTAGAGAAAACAGCTTTTGAAGGCAGAAAGAGGAAAAGGTAATCAGTCTTCTTTCATTTAGTTTCCCCTTTAAGCCCTGCAGACTTATTAGCATATGGTTACAATATCTGTATGCAAGTGTAAGTGGAAACTAGTACCTATGGGGCAACTTCTATTCACACAGCCGATTCCATTTACAAATGATAAAAATAAGAACTACCTTGAAAACAATAAAACATCCCAAATGATTGCCAAAAGTTCACTGGAGAGAAAATACTTTGTTTGCTGTTTAACCATGGTGAATGCATGACAGTACTTACATGAGTCCTTCAGGCAGGAGGACACATGGATAAGACTTTAAAGACAGACAGACCAGGTTCAAATGCCCACTTTGGGTCATGTAATCTAGAACAAGTAATTTATACCATTTCCAGTATGCTAAGTAAGCAATTCATTTATCAAAAACAAATGAGATTTAAAAAATGAGACAAATACACTAGGTAAGGAAGATATTGCTGGTATTATTTCGGTACATTTTCTGAGTTCTGTTCTCAACTGAGGGTTATTTTGCCCCCGGGAACATTTGACAATATCTGGGGACACCGTTGATTGTCAAGACTGGGGTGGGCATGCTACTGGTGTGCGGGCATGCTCAGTTGAACAGTCATGTCTGACTCTCTGCAACCTCATGGACTGTAGCCCATCAGGCTCCTCTGTCCATGGGATTATCCCAGCAAGAATTCTGGAATGGGTTGCCAGTTCCTCTGCCATGGGTTCTTCCCAACCCAGAGACCAAACCTGCGTCTCTTGCATTGGCAGGTAGATTCTTTACCACTGAGCCTCCTGCTACTGACATCTAAGAGGCAAAGGCCAGGAGTGCTGCTGAACCATACTACAGTGCACATGATGGCCCTCTACAAAAAGGATTATCTGGGCCAAAATAATTGTGCCAGTGTTAAGAAACCATTCTCAAAGAGTGTAAAACTTTCAAAGTTGAAAGCAGATAAATTTGATGAATCCAGTTTAACAGTAAAGTATTTTACATATTTAACAAAAATACAAGCAGGACAATATGTAGACAAAACCTTAAAAAATGTTCATACTCTTTGATCTAGTCACCTCACTTTTAGGAATATGCCTTCACGAAATAATAGGAAATGAACAAACATTTAATATGAGTAAATAGATTACAAAATTAAAAATAGCAAATGGTCAGTTGTTGGTTGGGTGTTTAAAGGAAAGGTGACTATATAGTTTGCCTTCCAAACTGGATAAATCTGGGAGTAAATGAGGGTATTTTAATAATTCTGCCAGGACAACAGTCATACATAAGGAGTGCCCTTGGACAAATCAGAATGCATGGTCCCCCAGTTATAAGGGAATAGGGGAATAAAATATGCCTCATTATGAAACAGTATGTAGCTAACAAAAATATTTTAAGGATTCAACATAGAAAAGCAATAATGATATATTAACTGTAAAAGGCTGGATGTAAGGTTTTTCTGGTATCAAATTTTAAAACAAATTTTATTCTATAGGCTTTAAAAGATGAATGGAAAGAAATATATTAAATTGTTAACATTGGTTTCAACTGGCTAATAAGATTATAGCTGATGTTTATGTTTTTCTCTATATTCAAAATTGCTAAATAATTTTTAAAATTATGAATGCATTCACTTCTTAAGAAAGAAATGTAACTAAGTCCCAGTTAATCAGAAAAAGTTATTAGTATATTTAACTGTCTTTGATGTGATGATGGTATTGTTGCCATATAAAATATTAACAACGATTGATACAGAGAACAGAGTAGTGGTTACCAGAGAGGAAGGGGTGGGGGGAGGGTAAAATGAGTAAAGGGGACCAACTATAGGTGAAGGATGGAAACTAAATTTAGTATACTTTAGTATACTTATGTACACATAAGTAGAAGTAAAATATTGTACACGTAGAACTTGTATAATGTTATAAACCAATGTTACCACAATAAAAATTTTTAATTATTTTTTAATATTTAGGGTGAATATAAAGATATCTACAATTTATTTTTAATGCATTCAGAAAAAAAATACACACATGAAATATGGCAAAATATGAACTGTTGAATCAAAGTAATAAATATAAAGTGTTTATTCTTCTTTCAACCTTTCTGTATATTTGAAAAATATTTAAATATAAAATTAAGAAAAGGATTTTCCTGCGGTACAGTGGATGAGAATCCATCTACCAATGCAGGAGAAAGTTCAGTCCTGGTCTGGGAAGAGTCCACATGCCATGGAGCAACTAAGCCCATGCCCTAGAACTGGCCAAAACTACTGAGCCCATGTGCTGCAACCCTGAAGCCTGCATGCCTAGAACCTGTGCTCCACAAGAGAAGCCACTGCAATGAGAAGCCTGCTCACTGCAACAATGAGTAGCCCCATTCTCTCCAGCTAGAGAAAGCCCACACAAAGCAACAAAGACCCAATGCAGTAAAAAATAAATATTAAAAAAAAATAAAGTGAAGAAAAACACAAGTTGTATTAAACACAATTATATTTGAAGTAACATAATTGCATTTAAAGTAATATAATTAGTACCATATTCTTGGATTGGAAGAATCAATATTGTCAAAATGACTATACTACCCAGTGCAATCTACAGATTCAATGCAATGTGTATCAAATTACCAATGGCATTTTTCATGGAACTAAAACAAAAATCTTAAAATTTGTATGGAGACACAAAAGACCCTAAACAGCCCAAACACTCTTGAAAAAAAAAAAAAATGAGCTGGAGGAATTAGACTCCCTGACTTCAGACTATACTGCAAAGGTATAATCATCAAAATAGTATAATACTAGCACAAAAATAGAAATATAGATCAATGGAACAGGATTGAAAGGCAAGAAATAAACCCATGCACCTATGGACAATTAATCTATGTCAAAGGAGGTAAGATTTTAGAATGGTGGAAAGACAGTCATTTCAACAAATGGTGCTGGAAAACTGATAGCTACATGTTTAAAAATGAAAACAGATCATCCTTTAACATCACACAGAAAAATAAGCTCAAAGTGGATTAAAGACCTAAATGTAAGACACTATTAAACTCCTAAAGGAAAACATAGGCAGAACACTCTCTGACATAAATAATATCAATATCTTTTTTGATCCATCTATCAGAATAATGGAAATAAAAACAAAAATAAACAAATGGGGCCTAATTAAACTCAAAAGCTTTGCCATAGAAAAGGAAACTACACACAAAACAAACTAACAAAAAAAAAAACCCCACATATTAGGAGAAAATATTTGTAAAGGATGTAACTGACAAGGTATTAGTCTCCAAATTTACAAACAGCATCAAAGCAAACAACCCAGTCAAAAAATGGACAGAAAACCTAAGTAGCCATTTCTCCAAAGAAGATATATAGATATACAAGCACATGAAAAGATGCTGAAAATCACTAATCAATAAAGAAATGCAAATAAAAACTACAATGAAATAGCACCTTATACCAGTCAGAATGGCTGTCATCAAAAAATTCACAAACCATAAATGCTGGAGAGGGTGTGGATAAAAGGGAACCCTCCTACAGTGTTTGTGGGAATGTAAATTGGTACAGACACTATGGAGAACAGTATGGAGGTTCCTCAAAAAACTAAAAATAGAGCTACCATATGACCCTGCAACCCCACTCCTGGGCATATATCCAGAGAAAAACAGAGTCCAAAAGAATAGATGTACCCAATGGAGGTGATGGAATTCCAGTTGAGCTATTTCAAATCCTAAAAGATGATGCTGTGAAAGTACTGCACTCAATATGCCAGCAAATTTGGAAAACTCAGCAGTGGCCACAGGACTGGAAAAGGTTACTTTTCATTCCAATCCCTAAGAAAGGAATTGCCAAAGAATGCTCAAACTACCACACAATTGTACTCATCTCACATGCTAGTAAAGTAATGCTCAAAATTCTCCAAGCCAGGCTTCAGCAATAAGTGAACTGTGAACTTCCAGATGTTCAAGCTGGATTTAGAAAAGGCAGAGGAACCAGAGATCAAATTGCCAACATCCGCTGGATCATCGAAGAAGCAAGAGAGTTCCAGAAAAACATCTACTTCTGCTTTATTGACTATGCCAAAGCCTTTGACTATGTGGATCACAATAAACTGTGGAAAATTCTTCAAGAGATGGGAATACTAGACCACCTGACCTGCCTCTTGAGAAACCTATATGCAGGTCAGGAAGCAACAGTTAGAACTGGACATGGAACAACACACTGGTTCCAAATAGGAAAAGGAGTACGTCAAGGCTATATATTGTCACTTGCTTATTTAACTTACATGCATCATGAGAAATGCTGAGTACATCATGAGAAACACTGAGCTGGAGGAAGCACAAGCTGGAATCAAGATCACCAGGAGAAATATCAATAACCTCAGATATGCAGATGATACCACCCTTATGGCAGAAAGTGAAGAAGAACTAAAGAGCCTCTTGATGAAAGTGAAAGAGGAGAGTGAAAAAGTTGGCTTAAAGCTCAACTTTCAGAAAACTAATATCATGGCATCTGGTCCCATCACTTCATGGCAAATAGATGGGGAAACAGTGGCTGACTTTACTTTTCTGGGCTCCAAAATCACTGCAGATGGTGATTGCAGCCATGAAATTAAAAGACACTTACTCCTTGGAAGGAAAGTTATGACCAACCTATACAGCATATTAAAAAGAAGAGACATTACTTTGTCAACAAAGTTCAGTCTAGTCAAGGCTATGGTTTTTCCAGTGGTCATGTATGGATGTGAGAGTTGGACTATAAAGAAAACTGAGCACAGAAGCATTGATGCTTTTGAACTGTGGTGTTGGAGAAGACTCTTGAGAGTCCCTTGGACTGCAAGGACATCCAACCAGTCTATCCTAAAGGAAATCAGTCCTGGGAGGACTTCATTGGAAGGACTGATGTTGAAGCTGAAACCAATATTTGGGCCACATGATGCAAAGAGCTGACTCATTTGAAAAGACCCTGATGTTGGGAAAGACTGAAGGCAGGAGAGAAGGGGATGACAGAGGATGAGATGGTTGGGTGGCATCACTGACTCAATGGACATGAGTTTGGGTAAACTCCGGGAGTTGGTGATGGACAGGGAGGCCTGGTGTGCTGCGGTTCATGGGGTCTCAAAGAGTCGGACGCGACTGAGCGACTGAACTGAACTGAATGTTCATTACAGCACTGTTTACAGTAACCAAGACATAGAAGCAATCTAAATATTCACTGACAGAGGAATGAATAAAGAAGATGTGATGCCTGTATACAATGGAATATTACTCCGCCATTAAAAGCAGTGAATTAATGCCATTTGCAACAACTTGGATGGACTTAGAGACTGTCATACTAAGTGAAGTAAGTCAGACAGAGAAAGAGAAATAGCGTATTATATTGCTTATATATAGGATCTAAAAAGAAACAATATAAATGAACTTACTTATAAAATAGAAACAGACTCACAGACTTGGAGAACAGATTTATGGCTACCAGTGGAGGAAAGATGAGGGGAAGGGAAAGTTAGGGAGTTTGGGATTGACATGTACACACTGCTATATTTAAAATGTATAACCAACATGGACCTACTGTATAACACAGGGAATTCTGCTCAATATTATATGGCAACCTGGATGGGAGGGGAGTTTGGGGGAGAATGAACACATGCATATGCATGGCTGAGTTGCTTTGCTCACCTTAAACTATCACAACATTGTTAATCAGCTATATGCCGATATAAAATACAAAGCTTTCTTTAAGAAGTAATATAATTAGTAATCCCAGATTGATCACTGTAAAAGACAATACACCAGAATCAGATATATACCAGTTACATGGAATTAACCCACAAGAGCCTCCTGAATCCTCCACATTGCTTCAGACCAGCTCTTCGTGATCTTTCATTGATTTCCTCAGTTCCTGTGATATACTTCAATTGCCCTCCTGTGCAGCCTGAGGGGCTATCACCTTCTTACCTACTCCATCTTTTGTCCTTGTCTCCCCAGGCATAATGGGAATAGAGCATACAGCGATTCACTTCCTTACTAGGGCAGCACTCATACTCAGTGGTTAACTGATTCTAGAGTTCATGCTCTTAATAACTAGACTATGCCAGTTCCCACGTTTAATTATTCTCAGGAAAATATAGGGAGCTGGGGAACCCCACCTGTTCCCTCCAAGGTGAGTCTTGGTACCTTTTCTCATGCCCAGTCCAGCCCTTGTTTCCTTGCAGCTGCACCCAGACCCACAGCCAACTTTCTTCTCCTGGTGATAATTACCATTATGTGCCCAATATCCCTGAGGCTTTCTTTGTATTTCTGTCCTTGAAAACATGCACAAGAAAAATCTTTCATCTTTTGTTTGCTCTGGGGTTAATTTCTAATCACAGTGGAGAAACAGACCTGGGAAAACTGGAAAATGGAACAAATGTAGAAAAATGATACAAATCTAAAGGTAGTGGTCCCTCATCGGTGTATATTAGGTTGAACTATATGAACTTGTCAATATGCAATTGTTTTTGACTTACCAAAACACTTTCGTATGAAATTATTTCTGAATCTTTTCTGAGAGGATAATAGGAAATCCCTGTTTTTGCATCAGCACACCCATCCTTCCAACCCTGTCTTTAATTATGTGATTAGGAAAGAGCAATTGCTGTCATTTTGGAAAATTTGGGTCACTAAAGATGCTATGCATCCCCCTAAATTCAGGTGGAAATTCTAATCCCCAATGTGATGGTATTGGAGATAAAAGATTTGAGAGGTAATTGGGTTAAAAGTGGAGCCAACATGACAAAATTAGTCTGCCTATCAGTCTGTCTCTGTCTCCCTCTCTGACTCCACCAGCAGGCAGCTATACACAAGAATCCGGGACACAGTCCGCTGGCAAATCTCAGACTTCCCAGTCCCCAGAACTGTGCGAAATAAATGTCTGTTCTTCAAGTAGATGGTATTTCGTTACAGCAGCCCAAACGGACTAAGGCAAGGATTTCCAGAGTAAGCAAAACCCATTTCCTCCAAATCGTATAGCAATAAGCTTATTTCCTCAAAAAAGAAAGAAAAGTTAGGGAAGTTCTCTTTGCTAGGACTTCTACATATACTCTTTTTTTTTTTAATTTTATTTTATTTTTAAACTTTACATAATTGTATTAGTTTTGCCAAATATCAAAATGAATCCTTGATGTTTTCCTTTGCTTTACCTAAGAGTATGTGTCATACTGTAATACACAGACAGGCAAGAATGCATTAAAAATGGTCTACACTGAATGACTTGGGAACAAAATACATGAAAGCCATATAATACATTTTTAAAAGGATTTTGAACTCTACGAATGAAGTATTGGCTTTGGACACCACTAATCCTGGAAGAAAGCATATCTAGTTCTATTTGAGAATTCAGATTTCTCAATTTCTTTGCCACTTATTGATTGGTAACATTTCCAAGGTACAGTTTTACTCCTTTCATTTTAAATTGATTTCTCTTTTTAGCAAGACTGTGCTTTTTGAGAGTACTGAGGCAAAGAATTCATTTAATTTTACTTTTTTTTAAATCAATGCCTGCAAGGTCCCTTCAAATCAATGAATTGCCCTTTCCATCCATTAGACACCTTTCTAGGCTGTTCACTGACCTTCTGTGTCCCATGTACTAGAACCATGAAACCCCAGCACTTTTAGTTAGTCTTACATGAAATGTTCTTGTCATTTTCCACCTTTGCTCTGTCTGTCATTTTTAAACTCTGAACTCCACTGTGTAATTTTGCAGCTTCTCTTTTGAACTTGACGTGTAGTATGTGCCTTCTGTGCCCTTAATTACTTTTTGTACTTTGGGGTTGATCCGTGTTGCTCTTTTCTAATCCTCCTATATTGATTGCTGTACAGCAAGCCTCTTCTCTAGGAACACTGTTTGTCTTTATTTTCTTTCCTTCCAATGCCAAGAACCACTGATTGCTTTTCTGCTAGTCATTTCCAGGAAACCTCAGCTTCTCCATAATTGTCACAACCAAGATCTACTCACTAGAATCACAATTACTTCTCTCTCAATGTTAATTGTCCTTACACAAATTTGAAAAAAAAAAATCACAGTGACAAAAGGTGGAAAAATCATCTCCAGAGCAGAAAAGACACTGACAAGAAAATACTCAGGAAGCAATAAAACAATCATTTACAAAATACGAGAGGAGAAATAAGAATGGTTTCTTGAAGAATTATAAAATGGGAAATAATGAGTTAAAGAATGACATAAAAATTTTAATGTTATAAAAGTAAATCACTTTAATGTCTAGTGTGCCAAACACAAAAATATCAGCCACTAAGAATGCTATTTTTTGTCAAATACAGGCTGCTGCTGCTGCTGCTAAGTCGCTTCAGTTGTGTCCGACTCTGTGCTACCCCATAGACGGCAGCCCATCAGGCTCCCCTGTCCCTGGGATTCTCCAGGCAAGAACACTGGAGTGGGTTGCCATTTCCTTCTCCAATGCATGAAAGTGAAAAGTGAAAGTGAAGTTGCTCAGTCGTGTCCGACTCTTAGCGACCCCATGGACTGCAGCCTTCCAGGCTCCTCCATCCATGGGATTTTCCAGGCAAGAGTACTGGAGTGGGGTGCCATTGCCTTTTACCATCTTCATTTATGTAAACTTCTCTAAAAGTGTCCTTCTTGACAAGGGCTCATTGTCTCCAGTATTATCTCCTTCCAACCCAATCTCCAGAATGCTGCCAGAGTCATTATCTAAAAACACATACCTAACTAACCCTTTCTATGCTCGAAAGCTTTTCAATGGCTCCTTCTCCATCTAGGGAAAAAAACCCAAATGTTCACAAAACCCCACATGTCTAGACTCTGTCTACATTTCTAGCCACTGCTCCTTCCCAAGATCTGTGTGCTCTAAATAGAACTTTCTTTATGAACTTTTTCCAGACTTCTGTATATGCTTTTTTCCCCTGCCCAAAATTCTCTTTCCTGCCCCAGCCCCTCTCAGTCTGTTCATCACCTACTCAGCTTTCCTGTAGATACCTCTTCTTATCTGAATCCTTAACTAAAAGTTAAGCACCTCCCTTCTGTATGTTACCATGGCTCACTGTATTTCTCCTATCACACCATAGAATATACTGTTATATTATCTTGTTTACTTATGTGCATCCTACTCTAGTCAGCATAGCAATATAATGGCAACAACAACATTCACCTCTTTGCCCATATATTCCAGCACCCAGAACAGAACCTAGCATCTGATGATGTTTGATAAACACAGTATTGGATGAATGTCATACAAAGACTCAGGTGATGGCAATGTCTAGTAACCCAAGGGTTAATTTGAATGTCCTGCTCCAATTCTTGCTGAAAATCTTTCTAGAATAAACTTTGGCAACCCATAGCATGTTAAGTAAGGCTCATTAACGAGTTACTTTTGGCATGTGGGACAACACAATGGCTGCCTCTATTATTATCTCTTCCTTATGACCAAAAGGATGTAGAGTTGATACCAGCTACCCATGCTGTCTAGAATTCAGTAGCTGGTGCTCCTATAGTAACCATCTAGTCCTCTTTGCCTGTTCAGAGGTGGTCACTCAGCTACCACAATCTTTAATGCCCCACTCTACTGATGAATCGGGGTTGCCTAATAAACTGCATCTCCCACCATTGTCAACCTGACAATAGGAGGCATCAAGCATCTTAGTACTCCTCCTGGAGACTGCCAACCTCTATAATTCTATAATGAATCAGTCTAGTTTTCTGTCTTAGCAAATCTAATGAAAAAAAAAAGAAAAATTGAATTTCTTTGGGATGGTAGCCCCTTGTAAGATCTCTGGATCATCACCCTAATCATAGTGGTCTGAGAACTATAGATTTAGAGATGGAAAAAAATGGGTTTAAACTTTACTATCCCCTCTAGATATCTCTGAAATTAAAAAAAAAAAAAACTACTTAATCCAATATACTCTTCTTGATTTTCAAAATTTCTCCTGAAAGTATAAAAATTCTTTCAACTAAGGGTTCAATAAGAGAAACTGAATCAGATTTGAAACATTTACATATCTGAGTTTACTTGGCTAAAGCAATATCAAATTTTTCAAGAGAAAAATTTCTAAGAAAAGTTATACTGATGACATAAATAGAAATAACAGCAATGGCCTGATTTTTTTAAGAAATGACATTTTTTAAATGTCAGGAAAAGGAAATTAAAAAGCTTTTGAGTATTTAGTAACAGATCTAAATCAAAATACTTCCCATTGGTTTATTAACAAAACAACAAAAAAAAAGTGATATGGTTTAATGCCCAAAGTAAGTATTAGTATATCACTGAGAAATATTTTCATTCCTCCTAGGGCTAAGAGAAGAGTAAGTACTCTACTACTAAAAAAGAAAAAAAAAAGTGAAAGTTCATGTCCAGGATACATGAAAGTAATACAAAGTATATCTAAATATTATATCCAAGATATTGGTAATTTACTGGATAACATAATTTAAAATCAAATATGTTCTAAGTCATAGAATTTGGGATAAATCAACCTGTCAAGGTTAAAATGGGCCATGAATTTTCAAAAAGGGCATCAATGGAAATAAATTGTAGAAAACCCATTTAGGACTGCCCTACAACAACCCTAGTTTCCAAATACCTGTTCATTTGCTTCTTTTTATTTTTGACTATATATTTGCTGACAAATGTTGTGCCTCATAATTGTCAATCAAACTTTCCTGTTTGTTCTTGCTCACTCAGTAACTGCTCTCAGTCATACCTCTTGATTTTATTCCTACCACAATCTAAACTTCAGCACATTACCAGTGAGCCTAACATCCTCCAGGATCTCCTCCTCATCTCCATCACCATAACCATCAACTCTTGAATGCTTTCCCCAAACCAGCACTGACAAAACCCACAGTTCTAACCTATGACTCTATCCAAATAGGGCTCAGCCAACGAAAGTGAGTCAGAAGTAAAGTCATATACCTGTACCAGTGATGGAATTACAGATAAGTAATTATCCATTACAGATAAGTAGTGGATAATAAATTTAGGTAATATTTCTAAAAAATTTTTACTGGAGTATAGTTGCTTTACAATGTTGTGTCAGTTTCTGCTATTCAGCAAAGTGAACCAGTTATATATAAATATATATATACACATATATCCCCCTTTTTAGTTTTCCTTCCCATTTAAGCCACCTCGGAGCACTGAGTCCCCTGTGCTATACAATAGGTTCTTATTAGGTATCTACTTTATATGTATTATATGTATATATGCATACACACACACATACACACACACACACCCACCCCCCAATCCCGATCTCCCAATTTATCCCACCCCTCCTTTCCTCTTCAGTATCAATAAGTTTGTTCTCTACATCTGTGTCTCTATTTCTGCTATGCAAGTAAGTTCATCTGTACCGTTCTTCTAGATTCCACATATAAGCAATATTATATGATATTTGTTTCACTTTCTGACTCACTTCACTCTGTATGACAGTCTCTAGGTCTATCCACCTCCCTGCAAACGACACTATTTCGTTCCTTTTTGTGGCTGTTCCTTTTTGTTCCATTGTACATATGTACCACATCTTCTTTATCCACTCCTTTGTTGATGGACATTTAGGTTCATTCCCTGTCCTGACTATTGTACATAGTGCTGCAATGAACATTGGGGTACATATTTCTTTTTGAATTATGGCTTTCCCTGGGTATATGCCTAGGAATGAGATTGCTGGGACATATGGTGTTCTTCCTATGTTTTCCTCTAAAAGTTTTATAGTGCCTGGCCTTATGTTCAGGCCTTTTATCCATTTTGAGTTGTTTTTATGTATGGTGTTAGACAATGTTCCAAATTCATTCTTTTACATGTAGCTGTCCAGTTTTTCCAGCACACTTGTTGAAAAGACTGTCTTTTCTCCATCGTATATTCTTGCCTCCTTTGTCATAGATTTGTTATTGTTCAGTCACTCTGTCATGTCCTACACTCTTTGCAACCCCATGAACTGCAGCATGCCAGGCTTCCTTGTGCTTCACTATTTCCTGGAATTTGCTCAAACTCATGTCCATTGAGTCACCGATGCCATCCAACCATCTCATCATCTGTCATCCACTTCTCCTCCTGCCTTCAATCTTTCCCAGCATCAGGTCTTTTCCAATGAGTCAACTCTGCATCAGGTGGCCAAAGTACTGGAGCTTCAGCTTTAGCATCAGTCCTTCCAATGTATATTCAGGGTTTATTTCATTTAGGATTGACTGGTTTGATCCCCTTGAAGTCCAAGGGACTCTCAAGAGTCTTCTCCAACACCACAGTTCAAAAGCATCAATTCTTTGGTGCTCAGCCTTTTTTATGGTCCAACTCTCACATCCATACATGACTACTCCAAAATCACCCTGGATGGTGACTGCAACCATGAAATTAAAAGATGCTTGCTGCTGGGAAGAAAAACTACGACAAACCTAGACAGCGTATTAAAAGGCTGAGACATCACTTTGCTGACAAAGGTCCATATAGTCAAAGGTATGGTTTTACCAGTAGTCGAAGTAGTAGTAGATGTGAGAGTTGTAATAGATTAGGTGATCATTGTGTGTGGGTTTATCTTGGCTATCTATCCTGTTCCATTGATCTATATTTCTGTGTTTGGGCCACTACCACTCTATCTTGATTACTACTGCCTTGTAGTATAGTCTGAAGTCAGGAAGCCTGATACCTCCAGCTTCATTTTTGTTTCTCAAGATTGCTTTGGCTATTTGGAGTTGTTTGTGTCTCCATACAAATTGTAAATTTTGTTGTTCTAATTCTGTGGAAAATGCCACTGATAATTTGACAGGAATTGCACTTAATCTAGATTGATTTGGGTAGTACAGCCACTTTCACAATATTGATTGTCCCAATCCAAGAACATGGTATGTCTCTCCATCTGTTTGTGCCATCTTTGATTTCTTTCATCAGTATCCTATAGTTCCGAGTACAGGGCTTTTGTGTCCTTGGGTAGGTTTATTCCTAGATATTTTATTCTTTTGGTTGTGATGGTAAATGGGATTGTTTCCTTAATTTCTCTTTCTAATCTTTCATCGTTAATATATAAGAATGCAAGAGATACTAAATTTAGGAAGTCTAAGATGACCAGGGGCTAGAATATCTTATAAGTCTAGAACCTTAATAGTCACAAAGGGCTATTACATCTTTACCAAGATATGCTCAACAAAATAGTAACATGTGAAGATGGCCCCCAGACTAACTTCCATGATCAAAAACTATACATCATATAGTTTTTATCTTGGAGATTCAGAAAGCACATGAGCATATTAGAAGATGTGTGGCCACAAAGAAACCTGTTTAGCTTTGTTTAACTTGGTATTTGCCAAACTAACCTTTTTGACCACTGAATACCTATCAAGATCCTGGAGAGGGGGAGAAAGAAAGATCCTGAGGAATAGGCTTAAAGAAAAGCTGACCTGCTCAGCCATTTATACTCACGGCTGATTTTCAGTCTCCTGTAGGGCTACTCTATAAGCCCAGGTATTATTCTTAAATTTCCTGTGCATACAAATCACTGGGGATCTTGTAAAATATAGGCTCTAATCCAGTAAGTCTGATGTTGGCCCTGAGAGCTGCATGTTTAACAAAGCTCCAGGTAACACTGCTGCTGCTCTCTATCACATTTGAGTAGCAAAGCTCTACAGGAGTACTGCAATAGGAAGATCTTCACATCTCTAATCTCTTTATCCTACCCTTTTGAATAATGAATTATCCTAAAATATTACTATCTTTATGTCACTTTGCTGGTTAAAAACTTTTAGTGACTCACTATTCCCTGCTACCGAAGAAGGCAATGGCACCCCACTCTAGTACTCTCGCCTGGAAAATCCCATGGACGGAGGATCCTGGTAGGCTGCAGTCCATGAGGTTGCTAAGAGTCAGACAAGACTGAGCGACTTCCCTTTCACTTTTCACTTTCATGCATTGGAGAAGGAAATGGCAACCCATTCCAGTGTTCTTGCCTGGAGAATCCCAGGGACGGGGGAGCCTGGTGGGCTCCCGTCTATGGGGTCGCACAGAGTCGGACACGACTGAAGTGACTTAGCAGCAGCAGCAGCATTCCCTGCTGCTACATTTGACCATGTGGCAGATAGATTAACACAGCCCCTGGCCTTATATAATCAAGAATCAAGTGAGTGAGTAAGAAACAGTGTGCAGAATGCTAGAAGCCAAAACCAGAAGAGAATAGCTGCTCCTTCAGACTAGTTTCCTTATCGGTAAAATGAAAGTTAAACTAGATGAGTGGTTTAATCCTCCATGTGCAATGTACTCATTAATATCATGAGAGTCAGCCCAGACCAGTTAAGTGCAGGCTCTCAGGAGCTCCTGTATTAAGGCATGAGCAGGTCTTAGAAGCTCCCCAGGTGATTGTGATGTGCAGCCAAGTTTGCAAACCACCAGACAAGCCAACGATTCCCAAAAGTTGCCCATCAACAACTGCATCACCTGAAAACTTGTTAGAATGTAAATTCCCAAACCTCACCCCAGGCCTATTGGAGCAAAATCTGATGGGGCAGGGTCCAGAAACCTAGGTTTTAACCAGCTCTCCAGGTGTCTCTGATACATTCTGAAAACCACTGGATTAGAAAGTAAGTAAATTCCCCTCTAGCTCTAAGAGGCTATCAATACTTTGATCTCTGACAGTCTTTTCAAGGACTTTTGATTTTCCTACTTGAAGACTAAAATTATAAGCTCCAAGAGTAGATTTCCTGGGTGGAAATCCCTGCTCCTACAGTTAATTGATGACTTTGATTGTCTGTGTTTCAGGTCCTCATCTATAAAATGAGACTAATAATAGTACCTACTCTCATAAAGTTGCTATGAAAATTAAAAGTATTTCATATCTATAACTGGTTCAGCAGAGTGCCTGAAATGTGGTATTCAGGTCATTACTCAATCATTACCCATCAGTTGAGTACTTCCCTGTCCACTTTATCCAAAATTGCAGCCCATCCCTAATACTCCATTATCTCCTCCTTGGTAATTGTATAACATACCACATATTTGACTTACTGCTTTATTATCTGTCTTCTCCTACTAAGATGTAAGCTCTAAAGATCAATGATTTTTGTCCATTTTACTAAAAGCTGTACCCCCAGTATCTAGAACAGGGTCTGACACATTGGAAATACTGGAAAAAAAAAGTTGGTGGGAAAATAAATAAATAAATAAATACTGCTGCTGCTGCTGCTAAGTCGCTTCAGTCGTGTCCGACTCTGTGTGACCCCATAGACGGCGGCCCACCAGGCTCCCCCGTCCCTGGGATTCTCCAGGCAAGAACACTGGAGTGGGTTGCCATTTCCTTCTCCAATGCGTGAAAGTGAAAAGTGAAAGTGAAGTCGCTCAGTCGTGTCCGACTCTTAGCCACCCCATGGACTGCATCCTACCAGGCTCCTCCATCCATGGGATTTTCCAAGCAAGAGTACTGGAGTGGCTATCATCAAAATTAATATTATTTTTAGCAATTCAAATTTTTCCTTATTGAAACCTAACAGTTTATACTTCCTGTCTCTTGCCTCCAATTGTCTATTACCTCAAACTGTGCTTTGTTCTTATTCCATGCTTTATCCAAATTCTGTCCTGTACCTAAAAATGCCCTTCTATCTAATTCTGCCCATGTTAGGTCTTGTTCAGGTTTCTACCTTTTCATTCAGTATTCCCTGATGACTCCAGCTCTCTAGTCCTCTGAATATCTACAGTGTTTACTGCCATATGGTACAACTTAACACTTAATTTTCTTAATTCAATGTCAGTGGAATAACGTCTAAGAAATTTACATTTTAAAACTGCATCATTTCTCTAACAACCATTTCATGAGAATTAGGGAGGACGGCCCCCTCCCTCAAAAAATGGGAAAGCTAACTATTAGTTAATCATGCATGCATACTAAGTCTATTTAGTTGTGTCTGACTCTTTGTGACCCTATGGACTGTAGCCCACCAGTTTCCTCTGTCCATAGGATCCTCCAGGCAAGAACACTGAATTGGGTTGCCATTTCCTCCTCCAAGGGATCTTCCCAGGGATCATTGACAGGTGAGTTCTTTACCACTAGCACCACCCATACTCTCCTCAAATAACTATAATAATGCTCAACATTTTACAAAGAATTTTTATATTTACCAGCCAGTTTTGACTAGATGATCTCAAAGACTATGTCTCCTTGCTCTTAAGTTTTCCAATTATCTTCAAAGATAGAGAAAACATTTCTTGAGGTAAAAATTAAGAATAAATCATAAAGGTCATGAATTCCCTGGTAGTCCAGTGGTTAGGACGCCATGCTTTCACTGCCAAATTCCTGGGTTCAATCCCTTTTTGAATAACTAAGATCCCGAAAACCATGCTGTGTGGCCAAAAAAAAAAAAAAAAAAACAATCATGAAGGTCATAATAGAAACAGAAAATGATCCAAGAAGTGGGTGAGTTTAGGTACGGGCAAATAAGTGGTTCTCTCACTCCCAGTCTTCCCATTAGCTGAAAGAGGCTCACCCTTATTGCCAGTGCAGCCCCCTAGGCAGGTATTACCAATTAATCAGAGTTGGCAGACAAGTGGACATCTATGTGCCATCCCAATCTAGTCGAACAAATCTTAGTTACAAGAGCAAAGGAAGAACTTCCTACATGGCCCAGTGGTTAAGAATTCTCCTGCCAATTCAAGGGACATGGGTTCGATCCCTGGAAAACTGGTCTGAGAAGATCTCACGTGCATCCCACATGCCTCAGGGCGATTAAGCCCATGCACCACAACTACTGAGCCCATACCCTAGAGACTAGGAGTTGCAACTAGCATGTGCAACAACTACTGAAGCCCGTGCACCCTAGAGTCTGTGCTCTGCAATGAGAAGTCACCACAATGAGAAGCCTGCACTCTACAACTAGAGAAAGCCTGCACGCAGCAACAGACCCAGAGTAGCCAACAAATAAATGTGTGTGTGTGTGTGTGTACCCAGTGGTGTCCAGCTCTTTGTGATTCAGTGGACTGTAGCCCGCCAGGCTCCTCTGTGCGTGGGATTCTCTACGCAAGAATACTGGAGTGGGTTGCCATTTTCTACTCCAGGGGATCTTCCCAACCCAGGGACTGAACCCACGGCTCTTGCATCTCTTGCATTGGCAGGCAGATTCTTTACTAATATCGACACCTACGAGGCCCATATAAATAAATTAATTAATTTTTAAAAACAAAGGAAACATGCTAAGAAATTTAAAGTGATTTGTCCAGTTACATACGGTGGTAGCAAACCAAGACCAGAACCAACTGACAGACTCCTTTGTGCAGGACTCTCTCCACTCCTCTCCTAATTCATTTCTGAAAATCAGTATTTAAATTTCCATTCTAAAGCAATCAAAACACATGAAGCAAATCTTTGACAGAGACTTTTCATATTCATGCTCATGAATATAATGTTGAAACCGAAAATGACAGTTTCGAGTCAAGTGATAGACAGGGCAGGCTAGTCTGTTATTTTTCAGTTGGGTTTATTTACCTAAGCCTAGAATGTGTCATGACTGCAGAGAGACAAAACTGATTATATTAATCCCACTGTCCTAGAAAAAGAAAAGGAAAATAGTCTTCATTAATAGGAACCAGCTCAACTCCAGTCCGAAATAACTCATACTACTGAATCAAGTTTTTAAAGGTGACCTCCCATAAATGACAAAGCATTAGTTTAAATACAGCTTAATCACTAAATTTAAATGATAGGAAAAGACATATATCTAAAGAAATATGAAAATAGAGATAAGAGAGACAAATAAACATCTATTTAAACATAATGACCATTTCTACATCTTGGAGATTATGCCTGCATTTCAAAATTATAATTTTTCCAGAGTTTCTCACTAAAAGACAGTTTCCAAATATTACAATCACCTTTGTAACTCAGTCGGAATGAAACTCACTTGTTAAATTTTACCTAGCCAGTTGATCATTCTGTCTGGATTAACTCTCATTTTTAAGCATACTATAACTGAAGGCTGCTTTGGGGAGAAAAAATAATCATCTAACACAGTTAGAAATTGCCTCTGGCACTGTCTGCATTACCCAAGGAAACCAGGATGACAACTGGCAAGGTCTGTTACTTCATAGAGTTGATCCCATTTAGCAACTGTGTTACTTGGTTATGGTACCAGCCGTTGGTCCTGTAACCTGTCCTTTCACCCTGAGAAGGTGAACCTAACTCATTTGAGGGTAGGATGAGAAAAGCAGCAAACACACAGAATCTTTTCTCTTTAGTAAGCACTCTGCTACCATGCCAATGCAGGGAGGGAGAGGCAGTGATGCTGAAACAGCCAGAAGTTCAGGATTTGCATGACCCCTGCTCCACAAAAAAGTGCAGTCAGTTCGGGAGTTCTCCTTGGATCTGGATATACACAGGAACAATCTCAGTGGGCCTCAGATAAAAACCTAGCCACAAAATGATGCTTGCTAAGAGAGCCCAAAAAGGCGAAGGTGATTCTTCCCTTAACCCCCTTTATCAGTCAAGACACCAGTGCTCCATGAATTGGTCAAAACAAGAATGAAATCAAGAGATGAAGTCAGTCCCCATCATGGTAGCCCAGGCACAGACTCTTTAGGCAAAAGACCAGCCAAGGCAAATATTGACATCTAAAAATGGACCAGTAGTTCCTGAAAAATGTTTGTGAGACACTGTGAGCGCTCTTCTTCCAACCTCCTCATTCCAAAAATTCAGAGATCACTTTTCCTATACCACAGTGTTGAATCATTTTTCAATCAATCCACTTACTCATCTGGAAAAGGGGACAGGAATCCCATCCCATGTAGCACAAATATTAGGTGGCATCCAAGACATCATTCACAATAATGGGAAATGCTTTAAAACACTCCTATTTATAATGAGAGCTTTCCTGGTGGCTCAATGGTAAAGAATCCACCTGCCAATGCAGGAGACATGGGTTCAATTCAGGTTGGGAAAATTCCCTGGAGAAGGAAATGGCAATCCATCCCCTAGAGAAGGAAATGGCAATCTACTCCAGTATTTTTGCCTGGGAAATCCCATAGACAGAGGAGCCTGGCAGGCTACTGTCCATGGAGTCATAAAAGAGTCAGGCATAACTTAGCAACTAAACAACAACAGATTTATAATAAGAACTCAAATTCCTTAAAAACTGTATGCTGCCTAATCCAGCATATTAAGTAGAGAAAAAAAATCAAAGAGTTGGAAAAACTTGATTTGGAATCAGTTTTGTCACTTCCCAGCTCTGTGACCATGAGCAAATTACTTATTACCTTTAAGCCCAAATTTCTCTTTTGTAAAATAATCACAATAAAATGTATTTCACAATGTAGTTCTGAGGATTACATAAAAAATACAGAAAAAAGAAAAAAGAATGCCTGACCAATGATAAACATTAAATATTCATTTTCTTCCCCCATTTTTTTCTGGTAAAGAAAATATCTGTTAAAATGCTTTTGAATGTTGCATATGGTTGAAGAAATTAACATGCCAGTGTCTTATCTATGCAACTCTAGTTTATATTGCTAATTTGAAGCAGCTACTATTTATGTATGTGATTATACATAAAATTTGAATGAATTATAACTGGTACCATAATCTGGAACTTTTTCAGAAATATATTGCAGCTTTATTTTAATCCCACTATGGTAAAAAAGAGAGAAGACCTTGAGCAACTCTTTAGTTGAATAGTGGCATATTTTATGGCCCTTTTTCCATTAAGTCCTTTTTTTGTGTGTTAGATATCATGCATCTTTCAAAATAATTCTGTTCATCTGTCTTTCCAAAGCCTGTTTATGGCCTTTAATTTGAGACAGTATTAGGAGCAAATATGTACAGTCCTGCAAAAAAAAAAAAAAACAGAGAGAGAGGAAGAAAGGCCTGTTTGATGCAAATAAGACTATGGAGAACAGTCTTATGGCCAAGAACAACAGCAGGCTTGTCCATCTGTCCATCACCAAACTGAGTTGTGCCCACTAGTTATCAACAGGAGGTGGCCATGTGGGCATCACACTAAAATAGAAATTCTGTCATCAGGAAGATAAGGGAGAAAGGAAGAAGAGGATTAACTGCTTCAGAATCAATTTCTGGGTTAGAAGGATTTATACAAAGAATGCTGTTTGTTTCTTACTCATGGACTATAAAGCTTTTATTCATTCATTACACATTTTCTTGGTGCTTTTTAAAAGCTAGGCAATATGCTAGCCACTATGGATACAAAAAATAATTTCCTTTCTTTTTTTTAGTAATTCTGTTGCAGGACAGAGAAGTAAACAATTATAATACAGTAAGATGACAGCTAATGTATATACACGGGCCATAAGAACCCAAAGAAAGAAGTCATTATGTACACCAAAATATGGCAGCTTTACAAATTTGTGAATCATCTTAGCACATGCGTGTGTCATTCAGTCTTGCACAACTGTTTGGAACCCCATGGACTGTAGCCCACCAGGCTCCTCTGTCAATGGATTTTCCAGGCAAGAATACTGGAGCAGGTTGCCATTTTCTACTCCAGGGGATTTTCCCAACTGGGGATAGAACCCATGTCTCCTGCATCTCCTGCATTGGCAGATGGATTCTTTCCACTGAGCCACCTGGGAAGTCCCATCTTTGCACAGGGGCTATACTAACCTTCTTTGTAATATTTCAGTGTCGTTATACATGCTACTGGAGTGAGAATAACCACAGAAGTAAAACAGAAAATCGAAGAATGAACAGATGGGTTTTGATCAACTTTGCTTATCTTAGGATATAAGGGAACTATTACTGCCCTTACCTTCATTTCTTAAAGCCTTTTCCTTTTAAAGTATGGGTGCATGATTAATTTTTATATAATTCTTAATCTTATTAACTCCATCTAAACACGTCCATTTCTATTTTCTATAACATCAGTATGTTTGAAAGTATGACCATTGGACAGTATAGATATGATATAGGTATAGATATATAGATACATACATATAGATACAGATACAGATATAGAAATAAATGTATAAATAGTTTCTTGGCTTCTGGACATACTAGTAAATTACACATTTCTTAAATTTTACAATAACACATTTTCAAGCAATTGCCTAACAGAAAAGTGAATAAAGGCATAGCCTTTATTGGCATTTAGCAAAATTAAAATGTTAATACAAATAAATCCTCAGTGGCTTTAAAACATACTGTAAAGATTCCTTTTCAATTGCAGAAATGAGTCAGGAGTGACTTGAGGCACTCCCATTTAAGCTAAAGTATAAAGTCTGGATAAACTGTCAGCTTGAAAATCCCATTTAAACGTCTACTGGCTTTGTTGCTCTTACATGCACTTGGAAACAAAATTTACAACAGTCTCAGACTGAATTTATTATTCATCTCTGAGGCAATTTTGGGTGCTATATCATTTCCCCAAGTCTCATCTTGGTTATCTCTCTAGCACCGGCATTCCTCTTTATTGCCCCTGAAGACATACATTGCCCTGGAGCCGCACGAGTAAAAATGATGGTGTTCCCCTTCCTGACCCTCCCCACAGGTACAAGAGCCCGAGGCACATCCTAAAATGTAGTGCTAGGCATGGGCTGCCATCTATGGGGTCGCACAGAGTCGGACACAACTGAAATGACTTAGCAGCAGCAGCAGCAGCAAGCATTACCTTGCCTCAGGTACTAGCACCAGGCCTAACCAGAGTCTGGGTCAGCCTTGAAGAACACACTCCAAAGAGAAAGAGTCACCACTCTCCCTGCCACTGTCCTGTTATCCTGCCTTGGTGCCTGCCGACACTGAAACGCCTTCTGCCCTGGCTAACTCAAGAGCTCACAGTAACACTACCATTATTATGCATGAAACTGACAAGACATCAAAGTCCTAAACTTTATTTCTAATCTCTACTTCGGTCACATAATTAACCTTTTCCACATACCAAATTTTGAACCATAAAAAAGGCTGAAGAATTGATGTTTTTTGAACTGTGGTGATGGAGAAGACTCTTGAGAGTCCCTTGGACTGCAAGGAGATAAAACCAGACAATCCTAAAGGAAATCAACCCTGAATATTCATTGGAAGGACAGATGCTCTAATACTTTGGCCACCTGATGCAAAGAACTGACTCATTGGAAAAGGCCCTGATGCTTGGAAAGATTGAAGGAAGGAGGAGAAGGGGACGACAGAGGATGAGATGATAGGATGGCATCACCAACTCGATAGACATGAGTTTGAACAAATTCTGGGAGATAGTGGAGAAGGCAATGGCAACCCGCTCTAGTACTCTTGCTTGGAAAATCCCACAGATGGAGGAGCCTGGCAGGCTGCAGTCCATGGGGTCACTAGGAGTTGGACACGACTGGGCGACTTCACTTTCACTTTTCACTTTCATGCATTGGAGAAGGAAATGGCAACCCACTCCAGTGTTCTTGCCTGGAGAATCCGAGGGACGGTGGGGCCTGGTGGGCTGCCATCTATGGGGTCACACAGAGTCAGACACGACTGAAGCGACTTAGCAGCAGCAGCAGTGAAGGACAGGGAAGCTTGGCGTGCTGCAGTCCATAGGATTGCGAAGAGTCAGACACAACTTAGCAACTGAACAACAACAACATTCCAAAATTTAGGTTGTAACTTCTACATAATGAAAACCACAATGCCCATATATAGATATTTGCTTATTGCTTTTCTTCTCTCCATCTATAAGTCTATATATGTAATTCCCGATCACTGTTCTCAAAGTGATTCTCATATTATGACACCTAGCATAACTTCACAGGTAATTTTATGTTTACTGAATATTTTCTATTGATAGTGGTGTCACTGGGGATGCTGTAACTTCTGTGTTCTACTCTAACAAGCATGCAAATGTTGTCCTATGGATGGGAAGTTTTTACCAAGATCTATACTCTTTTCTATGATTTTTCTGATCACATTTTTTAATCTATTACATATGCAAATCCTGCAAAAAAAATTGATTAGAGTTGAGTAATGACTCATGCCCAAGGAGTCTAACATAAATGGCAAAGAGAATGTCATTCATTAATTTGTCAAAGGCCTGCAAGTTACCTGACCCTAAATGAAGGCCAACAGAAACATCAATTAGAAGTTTTAAAAAGCAGATATTACTGTGAAAAAAATGTTTTTTTTCTGATAGTGAAAGTTGTGATGCCTCTTCTAGTTTATGTAATTGCTAATATTCAGGAAGGGTGGTAAATACCAAATGAGCAACAAGGAAAAGAACTGGGTACCTGGACTTCCCTGTGATTCAGATGGTAAAGAATCTGCCTGCAGTGTGGGAGACTGGGGTTCGATCCCTGGGTCAGGATCTCCTGGACAAGGGAACAGGTAGCCACTCCAGTATCCTAGCCTGGAGAATTCCATGGGCAGAGGAGCTTGGTGGGTTATATTCCGTGGGATCGCAGAGTCAGACACGGCTGGGCAACTGACATGTTCACTGTCACCACTCATCCTACAAGTACATCATGGTTCCAAAACTCTAGGAGGATGCCAGTTGTGTGATTCTGAGGAACTGCTTTCCCTCAAACATTGTTAGACACGGTAGCAATGTCCTGCTGTTTACATGCCAGTATAAACCACAATATAGCTAAGGTATCATAAAACCCTAGTAATGCTATTTCAAATACACTTACACATTTGTAACCTTCTTCTGAATTTCAATTTGTGAATAAAATACAAACTACTGTTTATTTACATATACATACTGATTCTCAGACACTGTGTCCATTTGATCCTTACCTTGGTCTAGGAGGTGGCTGTTATTCTCTTTGACAAAGGAACAAATAAGCCTAAACAATGAAGTAATCTGCACCAGCATAAGAATGTTAATAATACTGTATATCTGCATAAAAGAAACTGTTCTTTAAATCTGTCATCTCCTACTTGAGGAATAATTGTAGTCCACACTCAGAGGGTAGAGGGTCCCCTAGGACATATTCATGGAGCAGGGGTCCGTTGTCAGTGACGCCCACATACTACAATGTGCCTGCAGCCTTCAGGAGCCTAAGCAGATTTAGACACATTCTTGGGCCCATTTTTAGGTCTTGTTAGACCTTTAGATCCTATTTTTAATAACCCTTGTAATCTTTTTAAAATACTCAGCCAAAGATCAAAGCGGCAGTTTAGCTTTAAGCTACAAACTCTATATTTTTCATTTTAATTTGTACTTATACAACATTTTTTTCATAGCAATAAATAGATTTTCTTTCATGAGGGAACAAAATCTGCCCTTAAGGAAAACAGTAATCATTTTCAGCAAACATTTACTAAGTAACTACCTTTTTGAATGTTAAAGGCTAACCCTGAAGAAGGTAAAAAGATAGATAAGACCTGATCTTTCAATGCCAAGGGCTTAAAACCTAATTATGAAGACAGAAATAGTAGAACTCAGGGTCAAAATGTAAAGTGCTTCTTAGTCCCTCTAGAAGGAACAACTTCTGATATCAGGTTGCTTTAAAGAGCTCTGGCTTCCCAGTGAGAAAGGGGGCTGAGAAGAATAATCCTTCAAGAAAATGTCAAGGATTCTGATTCTAGCAATAACTCTTGAGGTGGAGGGAGTGAAGCAGGAGAAAGGGGGCAGTTTCAGAAGTGACTTAAGTTTGCCTGAGGATGTGCTCTTTACAAACCACAGAGCCCATATGCACCATGACTTCCTCAGAATCACAGCTATGGGGAGCCCCCAGGCAAGGAAGGAGGATGGCCTGCATCTCAGAGGTCTTGAGAAGAAACCACTGAGAACCACAATGCTGCAGTGTTTCATGCGCAGATCCTAGTGACACCATACTATGTTTTCATTTTTCTATTTGTCCTTATTTAATATAGAACAATAATATTTTACACAGACATCTACATCAAGAAGGACTTAATTTGACTAGGTGGTTACCTTTGTCAGTCATTAAGAGGCTGTTGTTTCAGAAGACCTGAACCAGTGCAAAGTTGAGTTGCTTAGAACAGAGTCTGTGATAAAAACAAGTATAAAGATGGTTACCTACAGCAAATGATTTTAACTTATTAAAAACCAACCTTAAGGGAATACTCCCATAACCTACTATGATTTACGATTCCTAGAAATCTATGGCACCCCACTCCAGTACTCCTGCCTAGAAAATCCTATGGATGGAGGAGCCTGGTAGGCTGCAGTCCATGGGGTCGATAGGAGTCGGACACGACTGCGCAACTTCACTTTCACTTTTCACTTTCATGCATTGGAGAAGGAAATGGCAACCCACTCCAGTGTTCTTGCCTGGAGAATCCCAGGGACGGTGGGGCCTGGTGGGCTGCCATCTATGGGGTCGCACAGAGTCGGACACGACTGAAGCGACTTAGCAGCAGTAGCAGCAGCAGAAATCTAGAGAATTAGCCTAATTCTCTTCTAACATAAAATACTGCGGGTATCTACTCTCTTTTGAGAAGACTTCATTATCTCCTTTACCACTAAAATAAAATTATCAGTGCCACAGTCTCCTAAATCTATCTCCATCCTTACTTTTATTATCTACTCTCATAGTTCACATCCACCTGTTAAGTGCATCTCTAAGCAGTTGATACCTCTGTATTATCTTCCACCTATACGCACCCTTTTTCAGCAGATTTCTGCTTTTATGCTTAGCTGTCACACTGATCAACAAATTGCTTGTGGTAGATGGCATTTTTCTTTCGAGTTTAGCTTTTGTGTTGTTCTAATTTTAGGGAAAGGAGTGTATGTGTGTGTGTGTGTGTGTGTGTGAGAGAGAGAGAGAGAGAGAGATGATAATGGTGATGATATAGCATATAACTGGTAAAAATGTTAGAGAAAAGCATTTTTTAATGAAAGGGAAAAAACCCATTTCACCATGTAGAGATTACTACAAAGATTTTGTTGTTTTTCCTATCAGTCCTTTTTCTCTGTATGTTTTCTAACTTTTTATTTTGAAATAATTTTAGACTTACAAAAGAGCTGCAAAATAGTAGTGAGAGTTCCTGTATGCTCTGTCACCCAGTTTTCCTACTGATAAGTAAACTATGGTAATAGAAAATGTTATCAAAATCCTCTATGTATATTTTGACTAGGTGAAATCATACTTTTTGTTCACTGCTTCTTACATTTAGTATGATAGCACAGGCATTTCTATTATTTAAAATTTCTCAAAAACAACATTTTAATGACCAGGAAATGTCATTAACGTGTGTTAATCAACACACATTAACACTGTTGGATAGACAGATTGCTTACAATTTTTTTCTATTATTAAAAATTCTCATCAACACAGGTTATACATTTTAAAAACATCTACAAATTTTATAGGTCAAAAAATGGTCTCTCATTATAAATTACTTTTTAAATTACCAGGAAGGTGAACATTCTAAATGCTTACTAGTCATTTTTATTTCATCTTTTATAATTATTCATCTGGTTGTTTGCCCATGTACTCAGGGTGTCTGAATGCATTACTTACAAATTTGTGTAAAGCTTGCATATGAAGAATACTCAGCTTTCAACTCAAAGACTGCAAATATCTTTTACCATTTGCCTACTGCAGTTTATTTGATTTGTTTTCATTTTGATAATCCAAAACACTTTGCCAATTGAAAACAAAATATCTTCTTCTAGTAGCAATTTGTAATGGAAAGGCATTTTCATTCTCAAACTCTGATCCCCCAGCCACTAAGCAGCTGAAGATGCGCTTGTTGGGAATAATGGGAATTTCTTTCCTTAAAAAAGAGCCCATATATTATTCAAATTTGACAAAAGCTGCAAAAGGTTTTGCAGAAGGAATCCCAAGTTATTTTTAAACAAAAGGAATCCAAGTTTTTTTTTTTTAATGCTATCTAATACAAAATAAGAACCGTTTCTGAAAGGTTTACTTTATATTGTATGTTCTCTGGCTTTAATTATTTTGTACTATTTTAGTGTCATCAATATTCATAACTATATAATTAAACTCAAAGCTAATGCTTTATTATTACAAATTGAAAATCAGAAAGCTATATACACAACACCAACAAACTACTTGAGTCCCCAAAACAACCCAACCTTTCTTGTATCTCCTGCCTCTGTCCTTACTGCTCCCATTGCCAGGAATCTCTCTGCTCCATCCGTCCCACCCCCTCCACCAGATGGAAAACTCCTGGGCCTTGTTGTCATTTCCCTCCACCACACCAACCCCTCCTCCCGATACCATCATAATTATTGCATCTGTTCATCAATGTTTACTTTTACTGTCTAATATTAAATTTGTTTTTTATAGCTGTCCCCCCTTCCCAAGTGTCAGTGACCTGAGAACAAGAGAGTTAGTCATCACAGGAGCCCCAGCGTCTAGCAAAGGTTTTGAAATATAATAGGAGCCCTACTGATATCTACGAAATGAACTGAATTATCCACATAAGGTGACAATCTTCAGAAATAGTTATAAGAAGCTCAACCTTGTTTTCCAAATTCTACTAATAAATAATACTGCAAGTTCATCTACCAACTCTGCCATCAGCTCTGCCTCACAGAGTCTACAGTTTCACTTTGGCACTGTCCAGTGCTTTCTATTCACTGATAGTAACTCAGGAAGGAAAGAACACCTTTTCTCAGGCAGATTATTATTAATCGCTCTTTTTATTTCCTTAACTTTTTATTTTGAAATAATTTCAAACTTACACAAGAGTTGGAAGAAGAAAACAAATAACTGTTGTATACCCTTCAATCAAATTCACCATTACCACTTTGCCATATATCTCTTTCTATCCACATACACAAACACATGCACATCCACAAGATATTTTTCCTGAACCATTTGAGAATTATTTGCAGAATCATGCCTTTTTATCCCTAAGTACTTCATTCTTCTTTCCTAAGAACAAGGACATTCTCTACATGACCACAGATAAATAAATTAGCTACTGGGTTTGTCTGATGTTTCCACATGATTAGATTCAAGTTAAGCATTTTCGGCAAGAATACTATTGAAATGGTGTTGTGACTTTCTCAGTGTATCATGTCAGGAATCAAACTCAGTTTATTCCATCATTATGATGTTAACTTGGATCACTCAATAAAGTAGTGTCAAGTTTCTCCACTGTCAAGTTACCCTTTCTTGCTTTGTAATTAGTAGGTAATCTCTAAGGAGATACTCTGATGACACTAAAATATCCCATTCCTCTTCAAGCTTAATACTCATGGATTATTCTTCTGAATCCATTGTTACAATAATGTTTGCAAAATGGCGATTTTCTGCTTCCATTATTCCTTCTACATTTGCTTATGTAGCCATTCTTTTCCTTAAATATCTTTTCCTTGAGTTGTGTTTTTATTCCTTACAAGTATGTCTAAATTCAAGACTTGTTTCAAAAATTATTTTTAGATTTTTAAATGTTATCACATTTTTCTTTAACTTTTCATTTTCAAAGCTACATGTTAAGAAGCCCAGAGCTGACATTTCATATTGCTGCACTTAACTATTTTTGTACTTCATAAAATTTGTTTAAGACTTCCAACTCTTTCTTCAAACTTCTAATTGTAATCCAAGACTAGATCTGTCTCATTACAGTGCTACCTAATCAGTCATGGAAAATGTCTAATTCCTGTCTAAGAATCTTGTTAACATATCTCTGGCTTATACAGACTCATTTTTATCACATTTCATTGCACAGTGAAGAATAAGAAAGATTTAGTCTAATCCTGCAATTCAGGTACCAATAAACTTCTATTCTACTAGCTTAAGTTTGTGTTCAGACAAAAATCAAAATGAAATCCTCAGAGAATAGACTCATCTAATAACTTTAGTGGGGGGAAAAAAAAAACTTTGGGAGCTTCTCTGGTGTCTCAGTAGTAAAGATTTCGCCTGCCAGTGCAGGAGACACAGGTTCGATCCCTGATCTGGGAAGATCCCATGTGCTGTGGAGCAACTAACCCATACACCACAATTATTGAGCCTGTTCTCCAGAGCCTGGGAGCCACAACCAGAGCCCACGTGTCTCAACTCCTGAAGTTCGCATGCCCTAGAGCTTGTGCTCTGCAACAAGCGAAGTCACATTAGTGAGAAGCCTGCGCACAGAATAGCTGCCCTTTGCCACAACTAGAGTAAAGCCTACTCAACGATGAAGATCAAATAAAGAAAATCTTAATACTTTGGATGTTAACTTTCTAAAGTTAGATGATTTTGTAAACCTATGCATTTACCTTTAAGTAACTACCATATTAAAAAACAATTTAGGAAATCTTGCTACTAAGTATTACTCAAATTCTTTTTTTCTGAAGTTATATCTCTAGCCTTAAGATTAAGGGCTATGTGTTCCGAAATATGCTGTTTTTTCAAGTCAAGCAGTGCCACTTTGAAAGGACCCACAAATACATATAACTTCAGAGCCAACATCAATTGTGTACAGTGAAAAAATCATTTGAAACTTGGAAACTATGGCATGGAGGATCATAGATTTTCAGATCTCGGTGGTCATATCCAAAAGGCAAGGGGACATGAGGTTATTTGGCCACAATCTATTCATATCAAGTAGATAAAGATGATGTATTAATTAAAAATGCTGAAGAGAGATTGATGATTTGAAGAGCATAGTCCCAGGCTGGTTTCAAGACCAAATTCTGATTTTAGACAGTTGATATTTAAGGAAATTTAGTCAGTTTGTTTAGAACTGACATCAAATTAACCATGCTCTTTTTTCCTGAACTCTGACTTTACATGCAGAGATTTTCCTCTGACTCCTTAACTAGATTCCCATCTTAGTTCATATTCCACCTTGAACCAATGACTGACCTGCTCTGCTGAACACTCACCTGCTGAGATTTTCAAATGTTAGCATAACTGAAGATCCTGTACCACCTAGCTCTTTTTTGTCAGTGTACCTCTGTTAGGGCTTCCCAGTTGGCACTAATAGTAAAGAACCTGCGTGTCAATGCAGCAGACATAAGAGACATGGGTTCGATCCCAGGGTCAGGAATATCCCCTGGACGAGGGCATAGCAACCCATTCCAGTATTCTTGCCTAGAGAATCCCATGGACAGAGATGTCTGGCAGGCTACAGTCCATGGGGTTGCATAGAGGCGACTTAGCATGCATGCATACCTCTGTCACTAAACACTGAATTACTCTATCTTACATCCAACATCTGTGATCTTTCTCATTTATTCAAACATTTATGAAGTGCCTCTTCTATGTCAAGTAGTACACTAAGCACAGTGTAAATATTAATGATGAAAACAGGTACACTTTAATTCCTGACCTTAAGGAACTTTACATTCTTGTGAGGGTGACAGAGTAAAAAGACCGTTGTAATCGTAAGGTGGGAAACTATTAGAAGGAAATAGGGAATAATAGAGTTAGGGGAAAACCTCTCAGGGAAGGCAACATTAAGGATGGAGATTTGAAAGATGAAATAAACTAGCCATGTGAAGTACTGCAAAGAGCATTTCAGGTGTGAAATGCATAAAACAGTAGGTGTGAATATTCTAAACAGGCTTGAGAAGCTGAAAGAAATGAAGGCAAGCGCGGCTGCCACATATTAAGGGAAGAGGAAAGATGCTTAAGTGAGAAAGAAGAGGCAGAGCAGGAAGACCCTAGTGGGCCAAAAGAAAACATCTTGGGACTTCCCTCGTGGTCCAGTGGTTAAGAATTTGCCTACCAATGCAGGGTACATGGGTTCCATTCCCAGTCCAGGAAGATTCCAGGTGCTGCAGAGGAATTGAACCCATGCTCCACAAAAGAGAAGCCGCTGAAGCAAGAAGCCTGTACACGGCAACTAGAGAGTAGCCCCCCACTTACCACAACTAGAGAAAGTCCACGCACAGCAACAAAGACCCAGCACAGTCAAAAATAAATTAAAAAATTAAAATTAGAAAAATAAGCCACTCGGACTATGATATGATTGCAATAAGCTACTGAAGGATTTTAAATAAGGATAACTACATTATTTTCATTTTTAAAAGATTAGTGAGTTGAAACAGGTGTTAAAACATGTTCACAGAAGTATTATTCATAATAGCCAAAAAGTGGAAACAATCCAAATGTCCATCAACTGATGAATAAACAAAATGTGATATATTCATACAATAAAATATTGCTCAGCCATAAATGGGAATTAAGGACTGATACATGTTCCATCGAGGATGACCCTTGAAAACATTTCTCACGAAAGAAGCCACACACAAAAGCCACAAATTTTTTTTTAAAAAAAAGGCCACAAATATGATTCCATTTACATGAAGTGTCCAGAATAGACAAATTCATGAAGACAGAAAGCAGATCACTGGTGTTCAGGGGAAGAAGAGTGGAAAGTGTTTAACAGATCAGGGTTTCTTTTTGAAAGTGTTCTAGAATTAGCTAGTAGTGATGGCTGCAAAACATTGTGAATATATGAAAAGCCACTCAATTGTATACTTCCTAAATGGTTAAAATGACTGATTTCATGTTACATAAATTTTACCTATCTAAAGAAAAATACCACTCTTTGGACAATGCTTGGTTTGTGGGGTGGGGGGAGCCTAGCAACTGCAGGAGGTGGTCTGTAACTGGATTAGGGTGGCGACTGGAGAGGTGAAGGAAAGGGAAAAGATCCACTATGTATTTTGGAGGTAAAATTTACTGTATTTTCTGATGTGAGGAACTGAGGGTGGAGGGAGTGAAGAAGAGAAGGAAGGAAGGATAGAAGTAGGGAGAGAGAGAGAAGAACAGGAGGAGGGAGGGAGGGAGAGATGGAGGGAGGGACCTAGTACCCAGAGGTTTCAGACCTGGAAGAAGAATGTGTTTTAAGAAGAAATGAAGATGTCAGCTTTGGACACCCTAACCTTGAGATGCCCCCAATCCACTGGTTTGGACTACCCATTTCCAATGAATTATTTTTTAACATTTCTAAACTTCAGTTTCCTCATCTATATAAAACAAGAATATTAAGGGTTCATTGGAGATGGTTGTCATAAGAGTTAAGTTAGGTAACTGATATAAAGCTCTTAGCACAATTTCTAATACATAATAAATCTTGAATCACTATCTGAGATTATCACTGTCATAATCTCTGTCCTGATTTTTATAATTAATCCATAAACTGCCTCTCTGTTCCTTCTTCTAGCACCTGCAGATGCGTGGCCCAAACTAGAGGACTTTGGGGAACAAAGTTTAAGGCTCTCCCTATCTATTTTCTCTTACTGTGCCTGAGTATACAACTGGCCGTGATTGTAGACAATATTGACTGAGGAATATGGTTGGGTAAAAATAATATTCAGATTCCTCAGCCAGGCAAGTATATTCCAGTGGCAGAGAAGGAACACTGAGCTCCAGTAACTGCATGACACTCTCCTTATTAAGAGCATCCAACTCACTTTCTTCTAATTTTTACTTCCTTGGCATCCTCCTGTCTTTAATTTCCCAAGTGTTCTTTTCCTCAGGGAATAAAAGGTTCTGACAAGCTGACATGAATACCTAGTCTACTTGGCAGTTAATTTCCTCATAGAGACTTGTAAATTGATGTCCTGATTTATAGTCAGACTCATAAGTTTGGTGAGAAGGGACCAATCTGCGTGGGCCTGTTAACCTCTGGATGACCACATAATAGCACACTTACTGAACATGAGTGTGTGTGTCAGACTCTGGACAATGATGATCACTAAGGAAGGATACACCCTCTGACACCAAGCTGAAACAGCTAATCATACTTAATGATACAATGTTTCACAGTGTAGTTGTGAATATTAAATGAGTTAATAGATATTAAAGTACCTAACACATTTTAGATTCTCAATAAACTTTATTTTTCAACTCTTTAAGCCATATGCAACACAATGGGGAAAAGACTCATTTGAAAATTTTTTAGATGAACTAAAATGACCCTAAATTTTTCCCCCCACTCCATCCTATATATTTTAGTCCCTCAGTCATGTCTGGCTCTGCGCAACCCCAAGGACTGTAGCCCACTAGGCTCCTCTGTTTATGGGATTTCCCAGGCAAGAATAGTGGAGTAGGTTGCCATTCCCTTCTCCAGGAGATCTTACTGACCCAGGTATTGAACCCAGATCTCCTGCATTGCAGGTGGATTCTTTACCATCTGAGATACCAGGGAAGCCCTAACCCTTTCCTCTTAAAAAGAGTACTGGTTTTTTTTTTTTTTTTTTTAGTGGCTTCTCATTTGTGCAACGATCCTTTTGCCATTGGCTGTCTTCATAGATATCATTCAGTACTGCTTAGAAGATTCATGCAAATCAAAATTATACCTAAAAATAACCTTATATATTCTGAGGAATAATTTACAAGCTCTGTAACCTTGGACAAGTCACAACCTTTCTCCATGTCTGTGTCTCATAGACAGTAACTATGCCTTACCAGCTCTTCTTATAACATCTCTTGGTGTTCCTTCCATTTCTGAAATATATTTAACTATATTTACCACTGAATCCGCAGCACTCAGTACAAAGTATGTATTACTGACATGTATGCTGAATGATTGAATAGCTGTATTTTAAGGCTATATTTTCCTAACAACTTTCATAAATAAATCCAATGTTAACAATAAAGGAAATGAAACTCAGTCACTAACTTGCTATCCATAAAACTTTGAAGTTCTTATTTAAAGAAACATAATTTTAAAAATTCATTGATTGATGGTAAAGAACAGATTCTCATGGAAGCTTTTTAAATGCCAATCTTAACACCATTATAATGGGTGGGTAAGTGAGTAGGTGAATTGATGAACCAACTGATAAAATACCTTATTCATATAAAACTGCTGCTGCTGCTGCTGTCACTTCAGTCATATCCAACTCTGTGCGACTCCATAGAGGGCAGCCCACCAGGCTCCCCTGTCCCTGGGATTCTCCAGGCAAGAACACTGAAGTGAGTTGCCATTTCCCTCTCCAATGCATGAAAGTGAAAAGTGAAAGGGAAGTCACTCAGTCATGTCCGACTCTTAGCAACCTCATGGACAGCAGCCTACCAGATTCCTCCGTCCATGGGATTTTCCAGGCAAGAGTACTGGAGTGGGGTGCCATTGCCTTCTCTGTCATATAAAATGATATCCTGCTAAATTATTTAAGAGCATAAATTTCCAGGTCAGTTTTTTTTTTTTCACTTCTCCCCACCTTTGAATGCTCAGAAAATCTTGTTCACAATAACTAATTCAAGAAATCTATCCCTCTGGATTTTTTGTCATGCTTAAGAAATGATGACACCCTTCAATACTGACTATCAACACAGTATATAAGAAGAGGCTCCATTTGTGGCTCTTTGATTCTGTAGTGGTATCTTTACTTTCTAGATGTTAGCTTTACTTTACTATCTCACTCTTCCCACACTGATAAGAATAAAGTAATTATAAATAACTTTCCCATCCCTTTCACTTTTATTAATAAACAATTTCAAGCATGTAGAGGATCTTTAAAAATTCTATTTCAACTTATTACTGATGACATAATACATAAGTCTGAAAATCCACCTGAAAATTAATATATAAAGTCAAGAATAGAAAAACTTGAGCTTGCAGAAAACATTTTATTGCCTTTCCTAATAAACCTTATGTTTCCAGAAAAAGTATTAGAACTGTATTTGTTTTGTTCTTATATCCATAATCACTATAGACTAAATAAAATTATTTATACTGTCTAGACTTTAGCTTCCCTCAATTAAATGTAGTTCAGTGGAATAAATATTATTGACTACCTGCTGGGAGCCAGACCCCTATACCAGGTTCTTAGGAAGCAAAGATTAATAAGACATTTTCTAATTCTCATGAAGTTCACAGCTTAATTAGTATATTGGTTTTTGTTTTACAAAACCTCAGCCTCATTCTCATTCCAATCAGAATTGCTCTACATTTACCAGCTGCATATTTTAGGGCTTAATAAAGTACTGCCTTAAGATGTCTGGAAAAAAAAAATCACTGATCTGGAGGAAGTTATGGGCATTGTACTTGTTGTACAGGTAATAATTGTATTTTCTCAGCCTGGGTTCCTCAGAATACAGAACCTAAGACAAAGAAGTATGTTTCAGGGAACAAAATCTTGGGAAGAAGCAACAAAGAGGGGAAGGAAGGAGAGTCAGAAAAAGATTTATTATTGAATTGACTGGACACAGAAACAGAAGGTTGGATACTGAGTCTTATAGGAATACTAATAACCTCTCAGGAAAAGAAAGCACAAAGCATTTACCTGTCACGCGAGTGTATGTTCCTCGATTCTTTGTCTCATCACAACAAAGATTTGTCTCTTGAGGGGGAAATGTTAGGTAGGTAGAATAGGAAAAAGGAGTCCAAAATGGTGGTGGCTAAAAGACAAGGAAGGTCAAAGGAAGGTCCGAGGATCAGAGTGAAGACTTCAGAGAGAACAAACAGCACTCCTGGCTAAGCCCAATTTGCATAGGGCAGGCCCAGGGGGAGGAAAAAACATATAAAAGGAGGAGCCAAAGCGCTTTCTCAGGGACTCTCCCGCATGCGTGTGCTCTTTTCTTTCTCTGTCTCTCTCTCTCTCCTGCTATCTTCTAAATAAAATAGAGCTGTAACACTGATTTGCCTAAGAGCTGTAGCACAGTTTGTCCAAGACCCGAGAGCTGTGACACGCCGAGGGCTTTAATGTCCATTGCTCCAAATCTTTGTTGTGACGAGACAAAGAACCGAGGAACATACACTCGTGTGACAATTTCCTTTAGGATGGACTGGTTGGATCTCCTTGCTGTCCAAGGGACTCTCAAAAGTCTTCTCCAACACCACAGTTCAAAAGCATCAATTCTTCAGCACTCAGCTTTCTTTATAGTCCAACTCTCACATCCATACATGACTACTGGAAAAACCATAGCTTTGACTAGAGGGACCTTTGTTGGCAAACTAATGTCTCTACTTTTTAATATGCTGTCTAGGTTGGTCATAGAGCAACTCAAGGAGCAAGCGCCTTTTAATTTCTAGGAGGTAACTTAGTACCAGAAAAAAAAGTGGGGGGGGGCATTTGAGTGATTTTTTTTTTTTCACTAACATACTTGCTTTATTTTTTATTCTCTTTTTAAATTGAAAATGTGGTATGTTAAAATGATTTTTTAAAAGATGAACACTGAAAACTTGATCTCCTTCCCACCCTAGGTGTCCAGTCACCTTCCACA
>NW_011494855.1:82145-103931 GCF_000754665.1 Bison bison bison | reverse complement strand
CTTAATAGTATTTTATGGATCTTTCCAGAAATGCCATTTACTCTTTTAATAAAAAATTTAAAAATGAGGGCATAACAAACTCAAGTTGTCCTGAATTTGTGAGGTCTTTCCAATATAAAGATGTAGTTTTTCTTTTGCTGTCAAAAAAGATCTAGTGATAGTCTGACACTGTAAATGTCCCTTTTCCCAATTACATTTCACCACATGGTTTTGAGCGTGCATTGATAATCCTGGTATGAATCATTTGAGTGATTTTAAATGGAAAAGTGAATTTAGGAAAGGGTGTAAATGGAAAATTCTGATTAACATTATTATATTTGTGAAATGAGAAATGTGATGTATGTAAAGGATTTAGGAAACACAAAAAGGTAGAATATTACTTTTATTAACACACAGACTATGCTATGTTAGGATATATATATTGTCAGCCCTAGACAATCACTAAAAATAATAAAAGGTAGAGCTAAGATATCAATAGACGAAAACACCCTGATGCTGGGAAAGACTGAGGCAAGAGAAGGGGACAACAGAGGATGAGATGGTTGAATGGCATCACCACGTCAATGGACATGAGTTTGAGCAAGCTCCAGGAGATGGTGAGGGACAGGGAAGCCTGGAATGCTGCAGTCCATGGAGTCATAAAGAGTCGGACACAACTGAGTGACTGAACAACAAATTTTTGAATATGGTGCTAAAGAATGTTCTAATTTCATTATTTTATAGGTAGCTATCCAGTTTTCCCAGCACCACTTATTGAAATTGCTGTCTTCTCCCCATTGTGTATTCCTGCCTCTGGGGTCATAGATTAATTGACCATAAGTGTGGGTTTATACCTGAGCTCTCTATGTTGTTCCATTGATCTATCAGTCTGTTTTTATGCCAGTACCGTATTGTTTTAATTACTATAGCTTTGTAGTATAAAACTCCTAGAGGAAAAAATAAGCAGAACACTCTTTGACATAAATCACAGCAATATTTTTGGATCCATCTCCTAAAGGAAATAAAAGCAAATAATAAATGGGACCTAGATAAACAAAAGCTTTTGCACAGCAAAGGAAACCACCAAAACAAAAAGACAACCTACTAAATGGGAGAAAATATTTGTAAATGATATGACTGATAGGGATTAATATTCAATATATATAAATGGTTCATACAATGCAACATTTAAAAAAATTTTTTTAATGGGGAGGGAATTCCCTGGCAGTATAGTGGTTAGGACTCAGCACTTTCATTACCAGGGTCTGGGTTCAGTCCCTGGTCAGGGAACTAAGATCCTGCAAGCCATGCCACAGAGCAAAAAATTAAAAAGGAGGCAGAAGAACTGAATAAATATTTTTCCAAAGAGGAAAGCTGATGGCGAACAGACACATGAAAAGATGCTCAGCATCACTAATCATCAGGGAAATGCAAATGAAAATCACAGTGAGCTATCACCTCACACCTGTCTGAATGGCTATCATCAAAAAGAACACAAATAACACATATTGGTAAGGATGTATAGAAAAGGGAACTTCCACATACTAATGATGGAAATGTAAATTGGTGCAGTCACTGTGGAAAACAGTATGGAGGGTCTCAAAAATTAAAAATAGAACTACCGTATGATCTACCAATTCCACTCCTGGGTATATGTTTGAAAAAAAACAAAAACAATAATTTGAAATGATACATGCCTCCCCATGTTCATAGCAACATTATTTATTTGATAGACACTTAGGAAGCAACCTAAGTGTCCATCAAAAGATGAATGGATAAAGAAGCTTATATATATATATCACATTAATATACATATATACATAGATATATCACACACATATATACATACACACACACACACAAATGTGTGTGTGTGTGTGTATGGCTCAGTGGTAAAGAAACCACCTGCCAATGCAAGAGATGCAGATTCAGTCCCTGCATCAGGAAGATCCCTGGAGAAGGAAATGGCAACCCACTCCAGTATTCTTGCCTGGAGAATTCCATGGGCAGAGAAGCCTGGAGAATTCCATGGGCAGAGAAGCCTGGTGGGCTACAGCCCATGGAGTGGCAAAAGAGTTGACCACAATTTAACAACTATACACAATGGAGTACAACTAAGTCAAAAAAAAATAATATGTTGCCATTTGGAGCAACTCAGGTGAACTTGTCCCTTGTGGCTCAGTCAATAAAGAATCCACCTGCAGTACAGGAGACCAGGGTTCAGTCCCTGCATTGGGAAGATCCCCTGGAGGAGGGCATGGCAACCCACTCCAGTATTCTTGCCTTAAGAATCCCCATGAACAGAGGAGCCTGGTGGGCTGCAGTCCACGGGGTCACAAAGAGTCAGACATGACTGAATGACTACACACAAGGGTGAACGTGGAGGACATGATGCTAAGTGAAATAAGTTAGAGAAAAACAAAAACTACCTGGTATCACTTATATGTGGAATCTAAAACATACAACAAACTAGTGAATGTAAAAGAAGCGGACTTACAGATATAGAGAACAAACTAGTGGTTTGTAGCTTAGGGGTCTGTGAATGGGAGGTACAATCGATTGTGTGTAAGACAGGCTACAAGGATGTATTGCACAACGTGGGAAATATAGCCAATATTTTGTAATAGCTGTAAAAGGAGTATAACCTTTAGAAATTGTATAAAATTTTTTGAATTAAAAAAATGGTGACTTTTATTGTGTATGAATTATACATAGACAAAGTATATTTTCAAAAAGCAGCAAACAAACATCTCTCAACTTTCTTTTTGAATGAGTAAATGGTGATAATGAAGACAATACAGGAGGAAGAGAACGCCTGGGCTTCACCTAAGAGGGTTGTTTACATGAAGTACCAATTTGAAACTATACTGCTAGACTAGGGGCTGGGAGAGCAAAGACGAAAAATACACAGTTCCCCTACTTGAAGGACAAGAATAGTCTAATGGAGGATGTATGAAAACAACCTAGTTTAACACATTATGAGAAATGTTCCATTAGAGTTATAAACAAAGTGTTTCAGGACAGAGATACTTAATATTTTAATTTAAAATAATTAAAAATACTCAAAGTTCCTCATCAATAGGTAAAAACAAATGTCTGTGTATTCATACCATAGAATGCTATTTCAACAATAAAAAGAAAACTATTGAACATGCAAAATCATGGATGAATCTCCAAATAATTACGATGAGTGGAAGAGGCCTGAATCATCCCTCTCAGAAAAAAAAAAGGGAAAAAAAAGGACATACTGTATGGCTCCATTTATATAAAACTCTAAAAACTGAAAAATAATCTATAGTGATAGAAAGCATACAAGTGGTCATCAGAGGGGAGAGAGGTGGGAAGTGAAGGAATGAAGGGATTGCAAAGGTATGTGACGAAGTCTTTGGGGTGATGGATATATTCATTACCTTGATTATAGTGATGGTCTAAACTTTAGACCACTCTTCCTCCAAATAGAATTAGTTTATACTCTAACTGGCTCAAAATTGGGAAAGGAGTGTGACAAGGTTGTATATTGTCACCCTCCTTATTTAAAGGGCTTCCATGATAACTCAGTTGGTAAAGAATCCACCTGCAATGCCGGAGACCCCAGTTCAATTCCTGGGTCGGGAAGATCCTCTGGAGAAGGGACAGGCTACCCACTCCAGTATTCTTGAGCTTCCCTTGCGGCTCAGCTGGTAGAGAATCCACCAGCAATGCAGGGGACCTACAGAAGACCTGGGTTCAATCCCTGGGTTGGGAAGATTTCCTGGAGAAGGGAAAGGCTATCCACTCCAATAGTCTCAGCTGGAGAATTCCATGGACTACAGTCCATGGGGTTGCAAAGAGTTAGATATGACTGAGCAACTTTCACTTTCACTTTATCCTTATTTAACTTATATGCAGAGTACATCATGTGAAATGCCGGGCAAAAGGAATCACAAGTTGGAATCAAGATTGCCGGGAGAAATATCAACAACCTGTTTTCACAGGTAATACATACATCCAAACTTATCATATCAGTCATTTTAAATATGCACAGTTCACTGTAGTCAGTAATACCTCAACAAAACTGTTCTTAAAAATGCTAAAAACAATCTTCAGAAAAGAAGACAAGATTATGATAAAGCTGTACTGAATTGCATATGATCTATTTTGTAACATAAATTTCTAACACAAATATAATGAAGAAAATATTCAGGTTGGAATAATGATGTTATATCTAAACCTTATTTAGTTTTACTCTGAGCCAGGCACTTTGCTGTGCCTCTCACTTAATTCATTTCATTCACATATCAATAGTATGAAGTAGGTAGTTTTAATATCCCCAAGTTATAAATGAGGAAACTGAGGACCGAGTTAGAAGTATGTTCAACTGGAATATAACAATCACTTTCAGCGGCTTAAATAATAAATGGTCATTGTTATTAAAAATAAACAACAACAAAAACAAGAGGGCTGGAGGTGGATAATCTGGTGTGCTTTGAGCTGCCAAGCCATGGGGTTGCAAAGAGTCAGACACTACTTGGCAACTAAACCACAACAAAACAACAATGTGGACAAGGATATAGGAAGGCTGTTCTTCCTTCCACCCCAACATGCACCACTGTGTGACTACTGCCTCTTAGTTACATGGTAGCTTCTGCACTTTCAGGCATCAGAGGACTTCAGGCGGAAAGAAGCAAGAAAGAGTGAAGTGGGAAAAGACAGAAGGGTCTACTCACTGAATCTCCCAGCTTCCCCAGAGGCCCCACCCAGAGGCTTTTGCTTATTATTCGCCAGAATTGTGTCAAATGGCCACCAGAAAGCTGCTAGGAAGAAGGGGATTATAGATGGAGGCCAAAGGAGCAATTCCTGCCTTAAGTACTAAGAGGTAGAGACAACTTTGATCTAGACTTATTTCCCAAGCCTGTTTTTATATGAATAAAGTTGTCCATAAATTCTTCCCCAAAGGCATCTTAATATGACAAGCAAGGGGCAGACATTTCATCCTGAGGATGAGGACATCATAGGGTATGGAATACGGTACGCATGTAGGCATTGGTAAGTGACACATACATCTTTTGAGAGAGTAAACACAATTAAGGAAAAAGCTTTTCTGTTTTTCCTTAAGTGGAAGGAGTATGTGGAAGGAAGGAATGAAATACAGTGACCTATAGCTTAACTTTGCATACTTCCCAATCAATAGCTATACATCTTGTGGTTTCCTGTGATTTAGAAATTTCCAGTTTCCACATATCTCATACCTAGAAAGTTTTCTGGGGATCCATCAGGGCACTTTTAACATTCAACAAGTATTATTATCTAGGTGTAAAGAAGTGGCAAGATAGGCAGAATATCACCTCTAGGAAAATATTAATAACATTTTAAAACAAGGAAAGAAAAGGACATGATTCACATTTATAAGCCTTAAGTGTTTCCACAATAACTGAAATCCAAACCAGACTTATTTGTAAGTCCCAGCCACGAGGTCAAACCCATACACATTATGCACGCAGTGTGTGTCAGTGTTCCGGTCACCTGAACTGGATGTCACCCAAGAATTCAGTAGACAATAGACATTTTTATTGCTATTTATAAATCTATAAATATATAATCTGTGGTCAGTGAGTTAAACTAAGAATTCACTTTTTCAGTCTAAATTATTAAATTTTCATTATATATTAGCCCAAGCTTACCTAGTGGCTCAGTGGTAAAGAATCCACCTGCCAATATAGGAGACTTGGGTTCAATCCCTGGGTCAGAAAGATCCCCTGGAGAAGGAAATGGCAACTCACTCCAGCATTTCTGACTCAGAAATCCCAAGGACAGAGGAGCCTAGTGGGCTACAGTCAAGGCAGTTGCAAGAGTCAAATGTGACTTAGCAATTAAACAACAACAAATATATTAGCCTACTCCAAAAACATAAATTCAGCAGCCATTTATTGAGCACCTATGAGCCATGCATTGTGCTAGGTTCGGAAGTGAAATAAAGCAGAATTCCTGCTTTCCAAAAAAAAAAAAAAATCACATATAATAGCAATTCAATGAGTATGCTGAGAGTGTTAGTCACTCAGTCGTGTCCAGCTCTTTGCAATCCCATGAATGTTATACCACCAGGCTCCTCTGTCCATGGAATTTTCTAGGCAAGACTACTAGAGCGGGTTGCCATTCCCTTCTCCAGGGTATCTTCCCGATCAGGGATTGAACCCGGGTCTTCTGCATTGTAGGCAGATTTTTTACTGCCTGAACCAGCAGGGAAGCCCTAAGTACTATGGTTCAGCTCAGTTCAGTCGCTCAGTCGTGTCCGACTTTTTGCAACTCCATGGACTGCAGCACACCAGGCCTCCCTGTCCATCACCAACTCCCGGAGTTTACTCAAACTCATGTCCATTGAGTCAGTGATGCCATCCAACCATCTCATTCTCTGTCATCCCCTTATCCTCCCACCTTCAATCTTTCCCAGTATCAGGGTCTTTTCAAATGAGTCAGCTCTTCCCATCAGGTGGCCAAAGTTTTGGAGTTTCAGCTTCAACATCAGTCCTTTCAGTGAATATTCAGAACTGATTTCCTTTAGGATGGACTGTCCCTTATAGTCCAGGGAACTCTTAAGAGTCTTCTCCAACATCACAGTTCAAAAGCATTAATTCTTCGGCACTCAGTTTTCTTCATAGTCCAACTCTCACATCCATACATGACCACTGGAAAAACCGTAGCCTTGACAAGACAGACCTTTGTTGGTAAAGTAATGTCTCTGCTTTTTAATATGCCTTCTAGGTTGATCATAACTTTTCTTCCAAGGAGTAAGTGCCTTTTAATTTCATGGCTGCAGTCACCATCTGCAGTGATTTTGGAGCCCCCCAAAAATAAAGTCTGTCACTGTTTTTACCATTTCCCCATCTGGTTTTAGAAAAGGCAGAGGAATCAGAGGTCAAATTGCCAACATCCACTGGATTATCAGAAAGTTCCAGAAAAACACCTGTTTCTGTTTTATTGACTATACCAAAGCCTTTGACCGTGTGGATCACCACAAACTGTGGAAAATTATGAAAGAGATGGGAATACCAGACCACCTGACCTGCCTCTTGAGAAATCTGTATGGGTCAGGAAGTAACAGAATTGGACATGAACAACAGACTGGTTTCAAACAGGGAAAGGAGTATGTCAAAGATGTATATTTGTCACACTGCTTATTTAACTTATATGCAGAGTACATCATGAGAAATGCTGGGCTGAATGAAGCACAAGCTGGAATCAAGACTGCTGGGACAAATATTACTAACCTCAGATATGCAGATGACACCACCCTTATGGCAGAAAGCAAAGAAGAACTAAAGAGCATCTTGATGAAAGTGAAAGAGGAGAGTGAAAAGGTTGGCTTAAAGCTCAACATTCAGAAAACTAAGATCATGGCATCTGGTCCCATCATTTTATGGCAAATAGATGGGGAAACAGTAGAAAGTACAAGGGTAGATGTATATAATTTGCACCACAAATGTCCTTCCAATTCTGATTTCTGTTTCCTTCACATTTTTCTTTTTCTTTTCTTTTTTCTTTTTCTTTTTTTTACTTCTCTAGAAGTAACAGCAAAATAGTTGAGCAAGATGTTCAAGTAAGAGCAAGAAAACTATAGTTTATGCCTGACAAGTTTTAGAAACATACTATCTAAAATTTCTATCACTTGATAAAATGTAACACAAATTTTCAAATTACTTTACCAAAGATTAAGTGTGTTGTTTCTGCAGACATATCAGTTATTTTCTGTTCCAAGTTTCAGACTACTGCCTAGAAACCAGCACAGATACTACATTTGTACTGAAACCAACAGAAGAGGGTATTCAAGACAAGCACAATTCACTGCCCTTTATCATCTATGAGCACAAAGGCTGCACAATGTTGAATTGCTCTTCCACTCAGAGAAAAGGAAACATACATATATAAACACTGCCTTAACAGTGTTGGTTGGTTAGCTGCTTTAAAACAAAAAAATGTAAAGATCATAGTCAAAGAAACCCCAAGCTTTATATAGAACTACAGGACATGAACTATGTACACATTCCTTCTATCATTAATGATTTTTTGATATTTCAATGTAGACCCTGAGACCTCAATATTTTTTTTTAATTTTTTGACTGCACCACATGGCATGTGGGACCTTAGTTCCCCAAGCAGGGATTGAGCCAACACCCCTGCAGTGGAAGAACAGAGTCTTAATCACTGGGCTGCCAGGGAAGTCTGAGACTTCAATATTGAAGCACTGTCATAAAACCAATACTGACTACTCTGAGAAAAACACATTCACATGTAATCAAACTCAACCAAAGAGAAGGAAAGTGCAGAGTGATCTCAGTCGCACATTTCCCCCAAAATCAAAAGATAAAACAGATCATTATTATAATAACATAACTCAGATAATCTCAATGATAGCCACTCAAGAATTCCCAACTTTCCAGGCACTGTGCTAGATGTGCAGACATGTACTTTCTCACACAAAGTCTATTATCTATTGATAAGTCTTACAAGAACAAAACCATGAAAAAATAAGTGTTCTTAAAGTGTTAAAGTGAAATATACAGAAACTGTAGTAAATAAACAGTCCTTAATCAGTAGTCATTGTCTGACTCAAACAAGTGTAACAGGAAATCATGATACGCAGTCAGAGAAAAGAAAGCAGCACTGAAATAGGGTTTTAAATGATGGACAGGCTATGAACACAAAAAGTAGAATGGTTTAAATGCTAGGAATCACACAAAGAGCACAGAGTTAGAAACACACACAGATGGTAGGAATTGGGTAGGTTACAGAAAGGACAGTCCTGGTTTCCATGATCAGTTAGCATCAAGCACTGGGTATGAATGTTGAACAATTAAGTTAGATGCACTGAGTGCTATCCTTATTCATCAGAGGGCAAACAGAATGAAAACAACAATCACAGAAAACTAACCAAACTCATCACAGGGACCACGGCCTTGTCTAACTCAATGAAACTATGAGCAATGCCATGTAGGGCCACCCAAGATGGACGGGTCATGGTGGAAAGTTCTGACAAAACGTGGCCCACTGGAGAAGGGAATGGCAAACGACTTCAGTAGTTTTGCCTTGAGAACCCAATGAACAGTATGAAAAGGCAAAAAGATATGACACTGAAAGATGAACTCCCCAGGTTCATAGGTACCCAACATGCTACTGGAGAAGAGTAGAGAAATAACTCCAAAAACAAGGAAGAAACAGAGCCCAAGTGAAAACAATGCCCAGTTGTAGATGTGACTAGCAATGGAAGTAAAGAACAATGTTGTAAAGAACAATATTGCATAGGAACCTGGAATGCTAGGTCCATGAATCAAAGTAAATTGGAAGTGGTCAAAAAGGAGATGGCAAGAGTGAACATAGACATTTTAGGAATCAGTGAACTAAAATGGACTGGAATGGGTGAATTTAATTCAGATGACGATTATATCTACTACTCTGGGAAAGAATACCTTAGAAGAAATGGAGTAGCCATCATGGTCAACAAAAGAGTCCAAAAATGTAGTACCTGGATGCAATCTCTGTTCATTTCCAAGGCAAACCATTCAATATCACAGTAATCCAAGTCTATGTCCCAACCAGTAATGCTGGAGAAGCTGAAGTTGAATGGTTCTATGAAGACTTACAAGACCTTTTAGAACTAACACCCAAAAAAGATGTCCTTTTCATCATAGGGGACTAGAATGAAAAAGTAGGAAGTCAAGAGACACCTGGAGGAACAGGCAGATTTGGCCTTGGAGTACAGAATGAAGCAAGGCAAAGGCTAACAGAGTTTTGCCAAGGGAACACACTGGTCATACCAAACACCTTCTTCCAACAACACAAGAAAAGACTCTACACATGGACATCACCAGATGGTCAACACTGAAATGAGATTGATTATATTCTAGGTAGCCAAAGACGGAGAAGCTCTATACAGTCAATAAGACTGGGAGCTGACTATGGCTCAGATCATGAACTCCTTATTGCCAAATTCAGACTTAAATTGAAGAAAGTAGGGAAAACCACTAGACCATTCAGGTATGACCTAAACCAAATCTCTTATGATTATACAGTGGAAGTGAGAAATAGATTCAAGGGATTAGATCTGATAGAGTGCCTAAATAACGATGGACAGAGGTTTGTGACATTGTACAGGACGCAGTGATCAAGACCATCCCTGAGAAAAAGAAATGCAAAAAGGCAAAATGGTTGTCTGAGGAGGCCTTACAAATGGCTGAGAAAAGAAGAGAAGCTCAAGGTAAAGGAGAAAAGGAAAGATACACCCCATCTGAATGCAGAGTTCCAAAGAATAGCAAGGAGAGATGAGAAAGCCTTCCTCAATGATCAGTGCAAAGAAATAGAGGAAAATAATAGAATGGGAAAGACTAGAGCTGCCTTCAAGAAAAACAGAAATACCAAGGGAAAATTTCATGCAAAGATGGGCACAATAAAGGACAGAAATGGTACGGACCTAGCAGAAGTAGAAGATATTAAGAAGAGGTGGCAAGAATACACAGAAGAACTACACCAAAAAGATCTTAATGACCCAGATAAGCATGATGCTGTAATCACTCACCTAGAGCCAGACATCCAGGAATGTGAACTCAAGTGGGCCTGAGGAAGCATCACTATGAACAAAGCTAGTGGAGGTGACGGAATTCCAGTTGAGCTATTTCAAATCCTAAATGATGATGCTGTGAAAGTGCTGCACTCAATATGCCAGCAAATTTGGAAAACTCAGCAGTGGCCACAGGACTGGAAAAGGTCAGTTTTCATTCCAATGCCAAAGAATGTTCAAACTACCACACAATTGCACTCATCTCACACCCTAGCAAAGTAATGCTCAAACTTCTCCAAGCCAGGCTTCAACAGTACGTAAACCATGAACTTCCAGATGTTCAAGCTAGATTTAGAAAAGGCAGAGGAATCAGAGATCAAATTGCCAACATCCTCTGGATCATCAAAAAAGCAGAAGAGTTCCAGAAATAACATCTACTTCTGCTTTATTGACTCTGTCAAAGCCTTGACTGTGTGAATCATAACAAACTATGGAGAATTCATCAAGAGATGGGAATACCAGACCACCTGACCTGCCTCCTGAGAAATCTGTATGCAGGTCAAGAAGCAACAGTTAGGACTGGACATGGAAAAACAGACTGGTTCAAAATTGGCAGAGGAGTACGTCAAGGCTGTATATTGTCACCCTGCTTATTTCACTTATATGCAGAATACATTATGCAAAATGCCAGGCTAAATGGAACACAAGCTGGAATCAAGACTGCAGGGAGAAATATCAATAACCTCAGATATGCAGATGATATCACCCTTATGGCAGAAAGCGAAGAAGAACTAAAGAGCCTCTTGATGAAAGTGAAAGAGAATGAAAAAGCTGGCTTAAAACTCAATATTCAGAAAACTAAGATCATGGCACCTGATCCCATCACTTCATGGCAAACAGATGGGGAAACAATGGAAACAATGAGAGAATTAATTTTGGGGGGCTCTAAAATCACTGCAGATAGTGACTGCAGCCATGAAAGTAAAAGATGCTTGCTCCTTGGGAGAAAAGCTATGATCAACCTAGAGAGCATATTAGAAAGCAGAGACATTACTTTACCAACAAAGGTCCGTCTAGTCAAAACTATGGTTTTGTACAGATGTGAGAGTTGGACCATAAAGAAACCTGAGCACTGAAGAATAGGTGCTTTTGAACTGTGATGTTGGAGAAGACTCTTGAGAGTACCTTGGACTACAAGGAGATCAAACTAGTCAATCCTAAAGGAAATCCATTCTGAATATTCATTGGAAGGACTAATGTTGAAGCTGAAATCCAGTACTTTAGCCACATGAAGAGAAGGACCTGACTCATTGGAAAAGACCCTGATGCTGGTAAAGATTGATGGCAGGAGGAGAAGGGGACAACAGGGGATGAGATAGTTGCATGACATCACTGACTCCATGGACATGAGTTTGAGCAAGCTCTGGGAGATGGTGAAAAACAGGGAAGCGTGGCATGCTGCAGTCCATGGGGTCGCAAAGAATCAACATGACTGAGCAATTGAACAATAAGTTGTAAAAATTCTAATAGGGTTAAAAGTCCCCCCTGATTAAAACTACTTTGCTTCAAGACTCTCATACATATGTCCACAGGCTAATTCAACACTCTGCTAGCCACTAATTGTGGTTTCTGGCAGCAAACAAGATGTCAGTGTCTATTTCCATGCATTATTTTTATCTGAAATCTTCTCTATGCATGATCCAAATTTACTGGAATCATAGTCTGTTCTCTGTAGTATGTGAAAAAGTGGAGAAACCAATTATGTGTAATTAGTCATGGAGTCTCAGTGTATTATCAGAGTTTATTATTAGCAAATTTCTTGACAATAGAAAGGACAAGAATAGAAATATTTTATTACAGTGGAGCTATGCTGGGGTAATTTGTTCAAATTACTCTTATCCTAAAAAAAAAAAAAATTACTCTTACCTCGCTTAATTTTTTTCTCCATAGTATTTAATGCAAATCAGTATACTTTACACACATTTGTCACTTCTTTTTATTGTCTTTCTTCTCCCAGGGAGTGTAAATGTTATGAGAACAGTGGCCTTGGTATTTTTCACTACATATCTCCAGCTCCCATAACATTCAGTACTGCAGGGCTTAATATTCCAGTATTATAAACAATCAATAAATAGTTAATGACTTTATCATTTAGGAGGCATTGGGAGAGTCCTATGATCCTTGGCTAAATAAAATTAAAAACAGAAAATCAAATGCTTGAAATTTTAACTAATCTGTATCACAAAATCCTTCCAATTTCCTAAGGACCCCTTCTCTACTGTAGCCAAAAACAACATTTGGCACTTTCAACAAATGCTGAAGAAAAGTGATTGAGGTTATCATTTACTGTCATATTATGGTTATTTCAAAATTTATTCCTTATTACTTTATAATTTACCATGAAGTGATGTACTTTGGCCACCTCATGCGAAGAGTTGACTCATTGGAAAAGACTCATGCTGGGAGGGATTGGGGGCAGGAGGAGAAGGGGACAACAGAGGATGAGATGGCTGGATGGCATCACCGACTCAATGGACATGAGTTTGGGTAAACTCCGGGAGTTGGTGATGGACAGGGAGGCCTGGCGTGCTGCAATTCATGGGGTTGCAAGGAGTCAGACACAACTGAGTGACTGATCTGATCTGATGGCTATAATCTGATTTGCATTGGAATAAAGGAAATGTGAAATTTTCTACTTTGAAATTCAGGTTACTTCTCATCAAGAGACACATTAATGTAATATTTTTTCATTGTAACAAACACTTCAGGATATTTCTAAAATTATGATAAATATTCCCCTTGTAGATAGTCACATTAGACTCTAGTATTTTACATTTTTATTAATATTTTTTTCTCCTTTGCCCCTTCCTCTATAAAAAATATTTTCAATTCCTGAACATCTTTCTCTTCTTTAGAGATAATTCCAAAAATTACATCCAATTACATTTTTGCATAATTTTATTTATTATTTTATAACAGGAATTGTTAAGATAACATTATAACTTTTATCTTTCTAATACTTATGAAAACTTCCCCTTAATCTTTACCTTCAGCCAACTCAGAATCTGCAGCCTCCCAAAACCCTTTTCTCTATCAACATGAGAGCCATCACCCATTTTTCTTAGCTATGATTTTTCACTCTGACACTTTGTTCTAGCTATCATGACACCATAATAAGCTTCAAAATGTAAAACAACCCTGGTGCTGGGAAAACTGGACAGCTACACATAAAAGAATGAAATTAGAACACTTCCTAACACCATACACAAAGATAAACTCAAAAATGGATTAAAGACCTAACTGTAAGACCAGAAACTATAAAACTCTTAGAGGAAAACATAGGCAGAACACTCGATAACATAAATCAAAGCAAGATCCTCTATGACCCACCTCCTAGAGTAATGGAAATAAAAACAAAAGTAAACAAGTGGGACCAAACTAAACTTAAAAGCTTTTGCACAGCAAAGGAAACTATAAGCAAGGTGAAAAGACAACCCTCAGAATGAGAGACGATAATAGCAAATGAAACAACTGACAGAGGATTAGTTTCCAAAATATACAAGCAGCTCATACAACTCAATACCAGAAAAACAAACAACCCAATCAAAAAGTGGGAAAAAGACCTAAACAGACATTTCTCCAAAGAAGACATATAGATGGCTAACAGTTACATGAAAAGATGCTCAACGTCGCTTATTGTTAGAGAAATGCAAATCAAAATTATGAGATATCACCTCACACCAAATAGAATGGCCATCATCAAAAAGTCTACAAACAATAAATGCTGAGAGGGTGTGGAGAAAAGGGAATGCTCTTGCACTGTTGGTGGGAATGTAAATTGATACAGCCGCTATGGAAGACGGTATGGAGATTCCTTAAAAGACTAGGAATAAAACCACCATATGACCCAGCAATCCCACTCCTAGGCATATACCCCGAGGAAATCAAAATTGAAAAAGACACATGTATCCCATAGTTCATTGCAGCACTTTTTACAATAGCTAGAACATGGAAGCAACCTAGATGCCCATCAACAGATGAATGGATAAAGAAGCTGTGCTACCTATACACAATGGAATATTACTCAGCCATAAAAGGGAATTCATTTGAGTCAGTTCTGATGAGGTGGATGAACTTAGAACCTATTATACAGAGTGAAGTGAGTCAGAAGGAGAAAGATAAATATCATATTCTAATGCACATATATGGAATCTAGAAAAATGGTACTGAAGAATTTATTTACAGGGCAGCAATGAGGAAACAGACAGAGAATAGACTTATGGAGATGGGGAGAAGGGAGGAGACGGTGAGATTTATGGAAAGAGTAACATGGAAACTTTTATTACCATATGTAAAATAGATAGCCAATGGGAATTTGCTGTATGGCTCAGGAAACTCAAATAGGGGCTCTGTATCAACCTAGGGGGGTGGGATGGGGAGGAAGATGGGAGAGAGGTTCAAAAGGGAGGAGACACATGTATACCTATGGCTGATTCATGCTGAGGTTTGACAGAAAACAACAAAATTCTGTAAAGCAATTATCCTTTAATAAAAAAATAAATTAATTTTTTTAAATGTGAAACAACCCAAGAAATAGCTCACAAGAAAACTGTGAAGTTTTCTCAGATATATTTGTCTATTATATTTAAAAACTTTTGTCTGTTTTGAAATTGTTTAACGTTCCTTTCAACTACTGAAATTTCTATTTGTTTGTCTTTTCTCTTTGATTGATAATAGGTTCTGTGGCATTTTAAATATAGATTACACATAAATATCATTAAGATAGTAAAGTTTGGTTTAGCATAGTATAGTTTTACACAAGAATATTTCATAAAAGTTTGCAAATATCATTATTCACAACAGCCCAGATACAGAACAGAAGCAATCTAAGTGTTCAAAGGATAAAGATGAGGCATGGACATGCACACATACACATAAGAACATTGCTGCTGCTGCTGCTAAGTCGCTTCACTCATGTCCGACTCTGTGCGACCCCACAGACAGCAGCTCACCAGGCTCCCCCGTCCCTGGGATTCTCCAGGCAAGAACTCTGGAATGGGTTGCCATCTCCTTCTCCAATCCATGAAAGTGAAGAGTGAAAGTGAAGTCCCTCAGTCGTGTCCGACTCCTAGTGACCCCATGGACTGCAGCCCACCAGGCTCCTCTGTCCATGGGATTTTTCGGGCAAGAGTATTGGAGTGGGGTGCCATCACCTTAATGAAATCTTGCCATTTGTGACAACACAGATGGGCCTAGAGGAATTATGCTAAGTGGGTAAGTCAAATAGAGAAAGACAAATATTGTATTTCGTTCATATGTCAAATCTAAAAAAATAAAGATAGAAAACAGAAACAGTCATAGATACAGAGAACATATAGGTGATTACTAGAAGGGTAGGGAGTGCGAGGATGAGGGAAATTAAAAGGAATAAACTTCAAGTTACAAAACAAGTCAGTCAGAAGAACAAATGTACAGTCTCTGGAATATAGTCGATAATAAGGTCATTGACACTGCTGTATGTTATATAGAGTTCTCATCAAGGAATATTTCTTTTTCTTTTCCTTCTATTTTGGATCTGTATGAGATGATGGATAGTCATTAAAACTGTGGTAATCATTTCATGATGTATGTAAGTCAAACCATTATGCTGTACACCTTAAACTTATACAGTGTTATGCATAAATTATATCTCAATAAAACTGGAAGAAAAAAGTATACAAATAAAATAATTCCCACTCTGGCGGGAAAATAAAAGGATTTTGGATGTAAGTAGAGTTTTACAGTAAAAACTCAGAGATAGTTTTTGTGGGAGATGCAAAACTAAGTCAAGCGATTACTGAAGTTAACAATTTAAGACAAATACTAACACTGAAGTATAAGATGATGATGGTAAGTATAAAATTAATATTTTTAAAATATTCATTTGTATTTTAATGACACACCTAAATAAGAAAGGGCCTCATTCAGAAAACATTCTGGATAAGAAGTTTATCTGTTGTGCCTACTCTGAATTCTAAAATCTTCAAATTTTCTTCCCTATCATCTCATTCAAATACTATCTTTAATACTATTTGGAAAATTATTTTTGTATTACAAGTGATAGCCAAAAGGATTAAAGAATAATTGAACCAATATTGTAAGATAAATTATATATAGACAAATAACTTAGAATATGCTTTTACTCTTCATGAGACAAGTCAGGGTCATGGTCTTGGTATCAACTGTAAGAAAAACAGTTATATTTATGTGAACTCATCATCCTAAACCATTCAACTGAAAATAACACATTGTTCCATTGCATCAGATATGGAGGTATTTGACTGTTTCAGTTTTCACAAAGGTGTCTGAAAATTACACATGCAGTGTATGATATCCAACTCTGCTTCAAATGTATCCGACTCTGCAACCCCACGGACTGTAGCCTGTCAGGGCCCTCTGTCCATGGGGATTCTCCAGGCAAGAATACTAAAGTGGGTTGCCATGCTCACCTCCAGGGGATCTGCCCAACCCAGGGTCAAATCTAGGTCTCCCGCATTGCAGGTGGATTCTTTACCATCTCAGCCACCAGGAAAGCCCAAGAATACTGGAGTGCATAGCCTATCCCTTCTTCAGGGGCTCTTCCTGACCCAGGAATCAAACCAAGGTCTCCTGCATTGCAAGCGGGTTCTTTACCAACTGAGCTACCAGGAAAGCCCAAATCATAAGGACTTTCCTTAAAAAGTTTAATCAGAAAATATACAGATTACTAATAAAGTACATAAGGCAAAAATCTGAATTATGCTGCTGAAATTTAAAATCTGTACCTAGCAGCTTACAGAAAAAAAAGAGAGGCTGGTTTACTTCCACGTCTCTACATATTTAAATGATGTGAAATTATATTAAAAGATTCTTACCAAAGTCATCACAACATTTTCACCTCGTTAATCAGCATACTATCCAAATACACTCTGACTTATTAAAAGTTTGAATATGCCAATGAACTATCTTGACCCAGAAAGGACATGAAAAGTACTGTCATCTAACACTAAACCCAAAGAAGCAGCACTGATGGCCTTTACAGGAAAATTAGAGCTGTTTCTGCTTTGGGGAGAATTCATTTCAAATTAAGCATCTTAATTTTATGCTGAAGTGATTCACTAGGGTGAGGGAAAAACAAATTTGATTTTCAAGCGTTAATCAATAGGTTCAATAGGCATTAAAGCGTAAGAATTAAAAGCTTATCAATTTGGCTCTGAGGATTTCTGAACAGATTACCTCCCTCTCATAATACCCGCAGAAGGAATTTCAGTATCTGCAAATGACCTGGAACAATTCTGAGAATGAAAGAATAAATGATTCAAAGTTGTTTATAAATTGTTGCCCATTTAGAAACATTTATCTGAGGTTTCTACTTCATGTTAAACCTTAATGAGGTTGTCTACCCATCAGCATCACTAAGCCAACCCATTTTCAGAAACCATGACTGGCAAGGGAGTCTTTCGATCTATTTCCATCTGAATAGCCTCACATTAAATTATGCTTAAAAAAAAAGCATTCACATTTTTGAAAGGATACAAAACACTGATTAGTTCATCCTCAAAATGTTTAGCAAGATCTCAGCAGGAGATTAAGGGAAGTCTAGAGAGAACAATCAAGTTCTTGCTAAACAGGAAAATTCACCTTGCCTCAAAAAATTGCCAATAATGTACAAAGTTACAGCAGCAGCAATTATGGCCAATGCTGTACTCTGGTGTATGGGAACTCAGAACTAAAATGCATCAGAGTGTTTTATAAGAGTGTGATCATTCAGTAAAGGGATTCAACTTTACATTAATGTTAGTTATAAAGAGGTTCAGCACTTTCCCTATTAGAACTTGGCAGAACTACCCTTCCAGATGGCCCTATCCATTTCTGTTTGACTAGACACATTTCTTTCTCCTCACTCCAGGCAGTAGAGTGGAAAGTTAGACAATGTTTGGTGTCAGATCCAGGTTCAAGTCCTTGCTTTGTACTTAACGAGTTCTGCAAATGATTTTACCTTTTGACTCTCAGTTTCCTCCTCTATAAAATGTAGGTAATAATTCCTACCTCCAGAAACAATTATGAGAATTAATTGTATCTGAAGTGTATCTGAAGTATATCTGAAGTGCCTGGCACTGGAAAAGTATGAGGTGCTTTTCCTACCTAATATAGATAGAGCTTTATAGGTAGTAAAGTAACATTTGAGAGACAAACTTTTGAAATTTCATGCAATTAAAATTTGGCTTCCAAAACAATACTGAAGGTGTTATTTTTCATACTAAGGAATTATTCAAATGTAAAAAAACTGGAAAAGAAAAAAGCTTTACTGTCTTCAAATAACTACCTTAAAACATTCTACTTCCAGCTTTCTGTTCATGACAATAAACTAGGAACATTATGCAGTAGTGAGGCACTTTTAAAATCAGTGTTTGAAGCCTGTGAGACTGGGAGAAGACAGAATGCCACAGCACCAGAAGTTACTGAGACTCAGTGCCTGATAATTAGAGTCCCAATTCATAGAAATTAGAAGGGCAGAAGTTTATCATAGTTCAGTTCAGTTCAGTCGCTCAGTCATGTCCAACTCTTTGAAACCCCATGAACCGCAGCACACCAGGCCTCCCTGTCCATCACCAGCTCCCAGAGTCCACCCAAACCCATGTCTATCGAGTCAATGATACCATCCAACCATCTCATCCTCTGTCATCCCCCTCTCCTCCTGCCCTCAATCCTTCCCAGAATCAGGGTCTTTTCCAATGAGTCAGCTCTTCGCATCAGGTGGCCAAAGTACTGGAGCCTCAGCTTCAACATCAGTCCTTCCAATGAATACCCAGAACTGATCTCCTTTAGGATGGACTGGTTGGATCTCCTTGCTGTCCAAGGGACTCTCAAGAGTCTTCTCCAACACCACAGTTCAAAAGCATCAATTCTTCAGCACTCAGCTTTCTTTATAGTCCAACTCTCACATATGTACATGACTACTGGGAAAACCACAGCCTTGACTAGACGGACCTTTGTTGGCAAAGTAATGTTTCTGCTTTTTTATTTGCTGTCTAGGTTGGTCATAACTTTCCTTCCAAGGAGTAAGCGTCTTTTAATTTCATGGCTGCAATCACAATCTGCAGTGATTTTGGAGCCCAAAAACATAAAGTCAGCCACTATTTCCACTGTTTCCCCATCTATGAAGTGATGGGACCGGATGCCATGATCTTCGTTTTCTGAATGTTGAGATTTAAGCCAACTTTTTTACTCTCCTTTCTCACTTTCATTAAGAGGCTCTTTAGTTCTTCTTCACTTTCTGCCATAAGGGTGGTGTCATCTGCATATCTGAGGTTATTGATATTTCTCCCAGCAATCTTGATTCCAGCTTGTGCCTCTTCCAGCCCAGCGTTTCTCATGATGTACTCTGCATATAAGTTAAATAAGCAGGGTGACAATATAACAGCCTTGACGTATTCCTTTTCCTATTTGGAACCAGTTTACTGTTCCATGCCCAGTTCTAACTGTTGCTTCCTGACCTGCATACAGGTTTCTCAAGAGGCAGGTCAGGTGGTCTGGTATTCCCATCTCTTTCAGAATTTTCCACAGTTTATTGTGATCCACATAGTCAAAGGCTTTGGCAGAGTCAATAAAGCAGAAATATATGTTTTTCTGGAACTCTCTTGCTTTTTCAATGATCCATCAGATGTTGGCAATTTGATCTCTGTACTGTTATATTATGATAAAAATACACGTGATTGTCATTTCGAGTCTACTTGTAACAACTAAAGTTCTATGAGATTCAGAAGTCATCTTGATAGAACCAAATTAGCAATAAAAATGTTTTTATTTTTCAAAGGTCTGAGACTGGGTTATTTTCATTAATGTCAATTCCAGTTATGCTTAAAGCAGAATATGTTTTTACTTTCTTACTGTAATTTTAAATAGCCATGCAAAATAGCACTGTCCCAAAGTTCCAGTATCAGCATGAAAATAAACCATCCTGCCAAAAGGTCAATATTTTTATCATCTCTAACACTGTTTTCCAAAGCTAAATGTGGAAAGAAAATGCGCTCTACCCCATATATAATAACATCGGAATTTCCCCAGAAGATGAACTCCCTTGTCCTGGAATTAGGACCATTCATGTAATTTGCTAAGCAGAAATATCTGAAAGTAACAAAGCATAGGTATTCTAATTATATTACTGTAGGCAATGGCACCCCACTCCAGTACTCTTGCCTGGAAAATCCCATGGATGGAGGAGCTTGGTGGGCTGCAGTCCATGGAGTCACTAGGAGTCGGACACGACTGAGCGACTTCACTTTCACTCTTCACTTTCATGGATTGGAGAAGGAAAGGGCAACCCCTGCAGTGTTCTTGCCTTGAGAATCCCAGGGACAGGGAAGCCTGGTGGGCTGCCGTCTCTGGGGTCGTACAGAGTCAGACACGACTGAAGCGACTTAGCACCAGCAGCAGCAGCAGGTTATAAGCAATGATATTAATATATCAGTTTAAAAGAATGAGTGATCATCAGCTGGATGTGGGTGTGGAAGGAAAAGAGAATGATGACAGGTGTGCTGGTCTGCTGCGCCTTCCCCTCTTCGACAGAGGATCAGGAAGAACCAGAGGGCAGGGTGGGGCCATCTCCCAGGTAGGAATGGCACTACTTCATTTCCAGGCTTGGTGGGGAGGGAAGCGAGAACCAATCACACCCATGGGCTGATTATTTTTCATTTCTCCTCCTAAGAATAGAGTAGAAAGTGGGGAGAAGGCCAGGGGTTTGGAGGGCGGTCCAGGAGGAAGCAGGCTTCTCCTCTAACTTGTATTCTCCACATTTCCTGTCTAGTGTTAACCTTCTGAGTTTGGCAGCCAAGTCTGGCGAGCCAGGAGCATGGCTGCTTCTCTTGGATGGCTCTCAAATAGAACCCTGTCCTTCAAGCTACTTCTGTGATCCCTGACTGCTGCTGGTTATCCTTCCTGGACCAGGAGATGGGTAATGCACTCATGGTACAACATGGTACCAAGATTCCAAAATTATTTCGTGGCCAGTCCACACGTCCTCTCGGTTACGGTCAATCATGTACAGATGGTCCCGTGTGCTGTTGATATCTTCTCCCTTCCTGCTTATGCTAAAGGGAGATGGCTCTGTTACTTCAACTACAGACAAGAGGAGACTAATCTAGAGAATTAAAATAGCCCACTAATTCAACAACAACAAAGAATGGGTGAGATTAGAAGGAGTTCTCAGCGTACCTGAGAGTTTTTGAAGAATTGTTCATTCTAAAATCCTAAGACAGTAG
>NW_011494855.1:73136-82045 GCF_000754665.1 Bison bison bison | reverse complement strand
CCATGATGTTGGCTGGCAAAAGAACCTTTAGAGTAAATGTAAAATGTAGAAAATTTAAGAGTATGATACCACTTACAGCAGTTGCTAGCAGAAAAGACAGTGGGAGGTGACCTTGAAAGGATTATGAAATTAAAAAAAAAAAAAAGAGCTTAAGATTTAGGGTCTGAAAGACCAACTAATATGCTAGAATAATTCTAAATGCTTTTTAATAAGGGTGAGGATGCAGGGGCAAAGGCAGGTTATAATTTAAGCTTTCCCATTTCTCTGAGATTGTTTTCTGAATAATTGTACTCTATACAGATATCCAAGGGAGAAGAAAAATAGAACATAGACTACTTATTATTGGTAGAGCAATTTCTCTGAAATAGTAGCTCATAACTTATTAATGTGTGGCTACAGCTACCTTACAGTTGCAGTAATGAACACAGTCTTTTCAGCATATAGTTAAATACATGTAGCTAGACACAAGGTGTCCTTCCCCACTAATAATGCTAATTTATGGATCGGTGCCTAAGAAATTGACATTGTAGGAATGCAATGAATTCTGTTTTGCACTTTTTCTCTATACAGGAAGTCTTCACAGGGAAGTCAGCAAAACAACTGTTGTGGCTACAGCAGTCAATCAATTTAAATAGAAATTCTAATGTACAGTTTGAAAGCTTTAAGAGTCATTCGCTTAAGCACAAGACTTTATTATCAATGAAGGATATATTTTCTGTTTAATTATTCTCATTAAAACCCCTTTAAGTACAGGTACCAAAAAAAAAAATGCATTTTTCAAAATAAATCCAAAGCTTAACCTTCAATGTTAGTTTTACACAATTCCTCACCAACTCTTCTGAAGGGCACAAATCATCAGAAATAGTGACAGGACAAATAGAAGATAAAGCAGAGTTCTTCCCAACAACCTGTCAGCTCACCCTCTCAATTCTAACTAGTCCAGACACAGACCTATCTCGTTTTTCACTTTCCCTAGTGTCCTTCCTTGGAGAAGGCAATGGCACCCCACTCCAGTACTCTTGCCTGGAAAATCCCATGGACGGAGGAGCCTGGAAGGCTGCAGCCTATGGGGTCGCTGAGGGTTGGACACGACTGAGCGACTTCACTTTCACTTTTCACTTTCATGCATTGGAGAAGGAAATGGCAACCCACTCCAGTGTTCTTGCCTGGAGAATCCCAGGGATGGGGGAACCTGGTGGGCTGCCATCTATGGGGTTGCACAGAGTTGGACATGACTGAAACGACTTAGCAGCAGCAGCAGCAGGACAACATGTACCTCAGAGATACTTCAACAGAGGAGCAAGGAAGCTGGGGTATTTATTTATCAACTCCTGTTAGCTAATGGTGAGGGCTGGTGGGAGGAGACATTCCCTGGCTCTTCCCAAAGGCACCCAGAGCAAGCTCCTACAGTGAGACACAACCCTCACACTCAGAGATGCAGGTGCTGGCAACTGATGGTACTGGGAATTTGGAAGCGATGAGAACCTATAGGAACCAAGAGCATCTACCATAATAACAAAAAACAACAGTGAGGAAGCCATAGTGGACATGAATTTTCAACAGACTCTTGGAAGAAAGCAAGCAGATGTAAGTCTAGTGACAAAGAAATCAGAGAAGAAAGAAACAGCCCAGAATACAAGTGAAGAAAGGCTGAAGTTCAGGAGGCAGGGCAGAACTCAGGGGAGCTGCTTTATAAAATCCCAATCCCACATAATACTGAGACTCAGAAGTTGAGAGTGAAACACAGGGCTGAAAACAGGGACTAACTGCAGGTCTGTTTTGCAAGAGTAGGGCAAACTGCTGCCCACCACTTGTTTTTGCTCAGCCAGTTATCTAAGGATGGGTTTTACATTTTAAAGCATTGTTTAAAAAAAAAAAAAAAACCTATGTGATAGAATCTGTATGTGACCTACAAATTCTAAATATTATTATCACACCTTTACAGAAAATATTTACTGATCCTTGGTTTATAGAAGAGTCAACAGTTATATAAGCCTCTCCCCAGTTCCAGGAAGTAAGACTATCTGAGGCCAGGCAGATAATCTAGCCCCAAAATCTGAGCTATCGTCTCTGATCATATTAGGAAAAAGTAAAGCAGCAAGTCTAAGTGTTAGTATGCTCAGTCACTCAGTCGTGTCCAACTCTTTGTGATCCCAGGGACTGTAGCCCACAGGCTCCTCTGTCCATAGGATTTTCCAGGCAAGAATGCTGGAGTGGGTTGCCGTAAGTGTTAGAGTGTTGATTAAAGCATTCCTTGGCCTGGTTATTAGGGATTCCCAAGCTTAATGGCTGGTACCCCAACCATGAACCAAAAAGCAGAGGATGCCAGTCAGTAAACCACCTCACATACCCAGAGCCCCAGTCAGTTTCATTCTTCCATATAAACAGGCCACAAAAATCCCCAGATATTTGAGTAAAGCCTATAATATTAAAAAAGAAAGATAAAAATGAACTAGCAGGAGGCAAATGACCCCACAAAAAGCAATGCTAATCCAAGGGGATCTAAGAGAATTTTTTAAAACCTCAAAATATTATTCTCAGAGATTCTAGAAAATATAGACAAGAAGACAATATCATTTTTTTAAAGTAAACAAGAAAGTGCTTTAGATGAATAATGTAATTCAAGAGAAATATTAGAAGATAAAACCAGGTAAATATCCCAGGACACAGAACAATAGGACAAAGAAACCGAAAATATGGAATAAAGAAACAAAGAGGATAAATCCAGAATATTCAATATCCACTAATGAATTTTGGAAAAACTGGGAGAGAGTACATAGAAAGGAGAAGATTATCAAAGAAATAATATAAGAAAATATCTCCATGTTAAAAGTAAATACATATATATATGTAAATTGTTTGAAACACAAAGAATAAAGAAAAGAGCCTGAAAGATGCCAGAAAGGAGAGGAAAAAATAGGTATCAGGGATTTCCCCGGTGGCTCAACGGTAAAGAATCCGCCTACCAATGCAGGAGACAGGGGTTCCATCTCTGATCTGGGAAGATTCCACATGCCACAGAGCAGCTACGCACACGCACCACAACTACTGAGCCTGTGCTCTGGAGTGGGGACCTGCAACCTCTGAGCCCACATGCCGCACTTACCAAAGCCCACATGCCCTGCCCGTGCTCCACAAGAAAAGCCATCACAATGAGAAGCCCGCACATCGCAACTAGAGAGCAGCCCCCACTCTCTGCATCTGGAGAAAAGCCCACACAACAATGAAGATCCAGCCAAAAAATAAATGAATTTAAAAAAAAAAAAAAAAAAGACAGGTAATCAATGAACAAAATTAGTCTGACATCAGATTTTTTTCATCCACAAAGCTAAGTGCTAGAAAACACTAAAGCAATGCCTTCAAAGTTCTGAAAGCAAATGATTTTCAACCAAGGATTCTATTTCCAGCTAAATGAATAGATTACTTAAGTGTAAATGTACAATCAAGATAGCTCTGGTTTACAAGATGTTTTCCTCCTACACATCCTTGTTTAGGAAGTTAACCTGAAGGTATGTTAGGAAACATACACATAAGATCCAAGAAACAGAAATCGCTGTTCAGAAGAGAGTAAATCTCAGGAGAATAGCTTTGGAAAGGCCCTGGAGCCAGGGAATGCAGTGTCCCAGGAAAAAGGTCCCCAAGAAGAACAGAAGGCAGGGGGACTGCATAGATTGAGAAATCTGAAAGAAGAATATTATAAAGCCTATTGGTGGAATTTTAAATAAAGAACCCATTGCAATTTGAAGCTAGGAACATTCTTCACTGAGTGACAGAGAAGTCCTAACATTAGATCCATAGAGAAGGAAGTGTCACACCAACACACTACATACAGCTCTGCAGTAAATATAAATGGAATTGTTGTTTATTGACTTGGAAGATTGAGAATTAGGATAAAAAGGAAGAAAGAATTAATAGTTATAACATGTTTATTTTACAAAGTGGGTAGTTAAGAGTACTATCCATGGTTAATAGAATAAAAAATGAAGATTTAATTATGTTTTTCAAGTACCAAAGGTAATCTAAAAAAAAAAAAAAAACAGTACTCTGTATGGAAACAGACTGCAGTTGTCCCTCAGTATCCACCGGGTGTTGGTTCTGGGACCCCCGGGTTACCAACAACCATGGAAACTCAAGTCCCTTATAGACAAAGGCATAGAAAGGGCAGAATGTACTGATATAATTAAATGTAGATGGACATGAGTTTGAGCAAATTCCAGGAGATAGTAAAGGACAAGGAAGCCTGGCGTGCTGCAGTTCATGGAGTGGCAAAGAGTCAGACACGACTGAGTGACTGAACAACAAACAACAACAAAATGGGAATGAGAACATAAACAGTGACACAAATAAATTCAGTCCTAATCTAGTGTATCAAGAAGGAAATTAATTTTTTAAAAAATTAAATAAATCAAGATATAGTGGTGTGTGTATATATATAGCTACAACACCCAGCCACATACTTCCCTACCCTCTCCCTCGCTTGCTCGCTCAATCATGTGCAAGTCTTTGAAACCCTGCGGACTGTAGCCCACCAGGTTAGTCTGTGGAATTTTTCAGCAAGAATACTGGAGTGGGTTGCCACGTCTTTCTCCAGGAGATTGAACCCATGTCTCCTGCATCTCCTGCACTGCAGGTGGATTCTTTACCGCTGAGCCATTGAGGAAGCCCTCCCCACCCACAGAGGTGACCAACTTTTAACAGTTTCTGTTTTGATTCTTCTGTTAGTTACTGCTGTTATCTCTAAGATATTGCAGCTTTTACTATAAATTCTTCTGTATTGCTAGACTTTTTTAACCACATGAATTTATTATTTCAATAAAATTTAATATTCATCAATGCATGGATAAATGAAAATACTCCTTAGGATGTCCCCATCACAGGTAATGTGCTTAAGTGTTGCTGGGTCTGATTCTGACTCCTAAAGGTGACAGTGATTATATGTAACAGAAGTGACTCCAGCCACAAAATGATGCAGGATTATTTTATGAAATAAATAGAAGTTGCTCTAATAACTATCAGGCAAATAAGCACAAGAATTAAATGGATTCTAAAAAAAAAAAAAAAAGAATTAAATGGATTCTTTAAATTGAATTAAAAGAATTCAAGTAATGAAGCCAGAAAAAAAAAAAGTTTCCTTCCTCTTCATATGAGAGTGCTTGCCTGCTTTGGGAAATATGCACAGTGTTTTCACCATGTTGTTGTTCAGTCACCCAGTCATGTCTGACTCTTTCAACCCCATGGACTGCAGCACAGCAGGTCCCTCACCATCTCCCAAAGTTTGCCCAAATTCATGTCCATTGTTTCAGTGATGCCATCCAGCCGTCTCATCATCTGACACCCTCTTGTCCTTCCGCCCTCAGTCTTTCCCAGCATAAGGGACTTTTCCCATGAGTCAGGTGTTCGCATCAGAGAACCAAAATACTGGAATTTCAACTTCAGCATCAGTCTTTCCAACAAGTATTCAGGGTTGATTTCCTTTAAGATTGACTGGTTTGACCTCCATACTGTCCTATGGACTCTCAGGAGTCTTCTCTAGCACCATAGTTTGAAAGCATCAATTCTTCAGCGCTCCACCTTCTTGATGGTCCAGCTCTCACAACCATACCTGACCACTGGGAAGACTATAGCCTTGATTATGCAGACTTTTGCCGGCAGAGTAATGCCTCTGCTTTTCAACACACTAACTAGGTTTACCATAGCTTTCTTGTGAAGAAGCAAACGTCTTCTAATTTTATGGTTGCAGTCACCATCTGCAGTGATTTTAGAGCCCCAAAAGAGGAAATCTGTCACTATTTCCACCTTTTCCCCCTCTATTTGCCATGAAGTAATGGGGCCAGATGACATGATTTTAGTTTTTTTAATATTTAGTTTTAAACTAGCTCTTTCACCTTCCTCCTTCACCCTCATCAAGAGGCTCTTTAGCTTCTCTTTGCTTTCTGCCATTAGAGTGGTACAGTGTCACCACACTGAGGTTCAAACACAAGACTTGCATCTTCTTCCTGGGTCCAATATTTGTGGTAAAGATGATCATGCACCCCATGCACGGCTGCTCCCAATGCATCAGCAAATATGGCTCAGAGACTGTCAGCAAGTCTCAACTCATTTCAGTCTCAGCTGAATAAGCTTCAAGACGTAGCATTTGGAAAAAGATAACATGCCAAGAAAGCAGACCATACCAAAGCCAGCACCTTGAATTGCACCTAGGAGTAAACTGTGGAACGAGAGGACAAAAACAATGTCCTCCCTGTGGTTTATCAGGCCTCTCTCATTCTCTAAGTTGCATTTTCCAAAGCTGTTACAGGTAGACACTGCAGCAATCTAAACTCAAGGAAGCCTGCCCAGAAAATATATATTGCTATTGTTTAGTAAATGATCTAAATAGTTCCACTTGGCTTCAGTCTATCTGACTTAAGCAAGAATACCCAAATTGTAAATTATTATCTGTCACTAAACTTGAGACCTTTTCTTCTTCTGTCAGCTGAAATTTATGCAGTTTCAAATAACAGATAAATCTTGATGAAATATTTAAAATAATAAATATTCCTGATACTAAACTATAAGCCAGCAGTGCTGATAAAGCAAACTGCTTAATACTATAAGAGCCTGAGAGCTCTTAGTCAAAACTGTGGAGTAAGTAACCTTCAGTGACCCATCTCTATTGGAGCTTCACTCCTGTAAGACCCCATCATCCAAGACCTGCATCTTTCAAGTTCAGCACAATGCTATTTCTCCCTTAGAAAATATATCCTTCCTGGATGTGTCCATCCTCTCCTAGGTCCAGTCATTAGCAGAAGCAGTAAGACCATATTGTGGGAATAATAATACATGAGAATTATTTAAACAATGAAATATACAGAAGGATAAAATTGACTATGTGTTTATGAACATTTGTATGTGACATGCTTATGAACTATCAGAACACAAAAGAGCCTGCTGAGCCTTTAAGTGAATAGCAGTTCTGTATATTTCTTTAGAGTCATAAACAAGGCCAATGAAGAATGAGGAAGTGTTGGGGAGAAATATTCTGAAAAGCATATTTCAGAGAAGAGGGGTGCCCTCACTCCTATTTTCTAGAGAAAACTTAGAACACATTAAAATTCTTACTAAAGTTTACACAGGTAAAAACCCAAAAATCATTTTCTATTCCTAAAACTGCTTAATTTCTACATCCTCCACATTTTTAAGAGTTAATCAAGCTTCTTAACTCTAAGTTATATATTGTTGCAATGTACTCTAAGATTAAATTCCCTCAACAAATTATATTGTTTCACTGAATGCTTCCAGCCACATATATTATTATTTGTAAGTACAAAACATAATGAGTTCAGACTTTAACACTTTGGTTTAATCATGCAGTAACAGAGCATATAATAAAGGAAGGGGAAATTTTAACTTTTTATAATACTGTGCTTACTCTGATGAGACCAACCGCCAAGTGACAAATGAATCATACAGTTGACTGTGCACTACTTTTGTATTGATTTGCTGAATGTGTTGCTGAATAGTTAATGGTATGTCAGCTATTCATTTACAAATATATATTTCTTGAGATGGCATGCCAAGATATAAAACATTTTCTATGAGCTAGTAGGAAACTTAGCTCAAGTCCTAATTCTTTAAAAAATAAATTTAAGTATATAATTGTTTGGATGAACAATATAAAGGAATCCACATTAATGCTATTAATACATAAAATGCATATTTAAACTGTAAGAATGTGTTTTATTAAATTATATGCTTTACAATGCAACACAAGTTATCTGGGCTGGGCTTGTATGTGTAAAGTGATTGACGAAAGGACACCTAAACAGCTGCCACGTGGTAAGTCAATTACAAGTACACTGAACCAAATGGGACTATAAAGATGTACTAACCCAGAACAATACCATAAGTTATGGGTTCCTAGGAAACTAGGACTTTGGTTCACCATTCAGGAAGTAATCAGAAACCACAAGAGCTTCTTTGAACCTAAGACACTAGAGAGATTGAGACTAAAATGCCCAGATAAAAGAGCACCAGAAGTTTGTAGAGATCAAAATAGCAACCACTTCCACAGCTACATAGAGTTTGTAGTATGGAAAACTCTCCCACTCCAGCCAGGCAAGTATGGAGAAGCAGATGATCTCTAGGAGAAAGGTAAAGAGGGACAGAGATAGACATAGAGATAGAAATGGGCATGGACATGGTGCAAACCACTTAAATCTTTATAAATGGTCTTTTTAAAAGAGCCATTTTAGTCTAAGCTACCAGGTATCTTAGATCTTGTGGTTGATTGGACTTTTCCATGTTATAATTCTATATAACTCAATATGATCATGCTGCTGCTAAGTCGCTTCAGTCGTGTCCGACTCTGTGCGACCCCAGAGACAGCAGCCCACCAGGCTCCCCTGTCCCTGGGATTCTCCAGGCAAGAACACTGGAGTGGGTTGCCATTTCCTTCTCCAATACGATCATCAGATCAGATCAGTCGCTCAGTCGTGTCCGACTCTTTGCGACCCCATGAATCACAGCACGACAGGCCTCCCTGTCCATCACCAACTCCCGGAGTTCACCCAGACTCACGTCCATCAAGTCAGTGATGCTATCCAGCCATCGCATCCTCTGTCGTCCCCTTGTCCTCCTGCCCCCAATCCCCCCCAGCATCAGAGTCTTTTCCAATGAGTCAACTCTTTGCATGAGGTAGCCAAAGTACTGGAGTTTCAGCTTTAGCATCATTCCTTCCAAAGAAATCCCAGGGCTGATCTCCTTCAGAATGGACTGGTTGGATCTCCTTGCAGTCCAAGGGACTTTCAAGAGTCTTCTCCAACACCACAGTTCAAAGGCATCAATTCTTTGGCGCTCAGCCTTCTTCACAGTCCAACTCTCACATCCATACGTGACCACAGGAAAAACCATAGCCTTGACTAGACGAA
>NW_011494855.1:61812-73036 GCF_000754665.1 Bison bison bison | reverse complement strand
TTCTTTGGCGCTCAGCCTTCTTCACAGTCCAACTCTCACATCCATACGTGACCACAGGAAAAACCATAGCCTTGACTAGACGAACCTTTGTTGGCAAAGTAATGTCTCTGCTTTTGAATATGCTATCTAGGTTGGTCATAACTTTCCTTCCAAGGAGTAAGCATCTTTTAATTTCATGGCTGCAGTCACCATCTGTAGTGATTTTGGAGCCCAGAAAAATAAAGTCTGACACTGTTTCCACTGTTTCCCCATCTATTTCCCATGAAGTGATGGGACCGGATGCCATGATCTTCGTTTTCTGAATGTTGTGCTTTAAGCCAACTTGTTCACTCTCCTCTTTCACTTTCATCAAGAGGCTTTTGAGTTCCTCTTCACTTTCTGCCATAAGGGTGGTGTCATCTGCATATCTGAGGTTATTGATATTTCTCCCAGAAATCTTGATTCCAGCTTGTGTTTCTTCCAGTCCAGCATTTCTCATGATGTACTCTGCATAGAAGTTAAATAAACAGGGTGACAATATACAGCCTTAATGTACTCCTTTTCCTATTTGGAACCAGTCTGTTGTTCCATGTCCAGTTCTAACTGTTGCTTCCTGGCCTGCATACAAATTTCTCAAGAGGCAGATCAGGTTGTCTGGTATTCCCATCTCTTTCAGAATTTTCCATTTATAAATTCCTTAGATATAGACCCCTCAGTGTCTAAACTCAGGTGCTGTGGCACCAGAATGTCTGTGTTTGAATCCTGCCTCCGTTACTTCCTGAGTAAATAAACAGAAATTAACCTTTCTATACTGCACAAGAGGGACAATAATAGTAACCACCTCGTAGAGTTGTAGAGCAGATTCAGCTCCACTACCTAACAAGCATTTCAAACTTAAAATGTCCAAAACTGAATTTCTGACTTTCCCCTTCCAAACCTATTCTTCCCACAGTCTTCACATATCCATCATGAATTTCCTCTTTCCATAGTTCAGGGTAAAAGCTTTGAGTCATAATTAATTCTTCTCTTCCTCTACCTATTGGCTCTTCCTTCCAAACACAAACAAAATCCAACCACTTCTCACTACACTCTACCAGTACACAACCCTGCTCCAAGAACCGTAGTCTCTGCTTTGACCATTCCAACAGCTTCCCAATTGATCTTCTCTTCCAGTCCTTCCCAGCACAGTCTATTCTCAACACAGCAGTTCAAGGAATCCCATTAGAATATAAGTCATATGGTGTCACTTCTCTACTCAAAATCTTCATTAGCTTTGCATCTTCCTTAGAATAAAAGCCTAGGTCTACATGATCAGATCCCTCAATATCTCCTTGACCTCGTCTTCTCCTGCTGCTGCTGCTATGTCATTTCAGTCATATCTGACTCTGTGCGACCCCATAGATGGCAGCCCACCAGGCTCCCCCGTCCCTGGATTCTCCAGGCAAGAACACTGTAGTGGGTTGCCATTGCCTTCTCCACTGCATGAAAGTGAAAGGTGAAAGTGAAGTCACTCAGTCGTGTCCGACTCTTAGCGACCCCATGGACTGCAGCCCACCAGGCTCCTCCGTCCATGGGATTTTCCAGGCAGGAGTACTGGAGTGGGGTGCCATTGCCTTCTCCGCTTCTCCTGCTACTCTCCTCCTAACTCACTAGATCCTGCTGCATGGGCTTCTCTGCTGCACCAGGAATGAATGTGCCTTGGCACGTATTCCTTCTTTCTGGGCTTTTCTTTTTCCAGATATCCAGGTGTCTTTAAAACCTACTTCAGGTCTCTTCCCTCCCCACCCCACACACCAAGGAGCATATGGGATATCTCAGTTCCCTGACCAGGGATCAAACCCACATCCCCTGCATAGGAAGCCTGGAGTCTTAACCACTGGATCCCCACATTCACTCACATACCCTTCCTTTCTTTACTCCTTTTTCTCATCATAAAATTTACTACCATAAAACACACTATGTTTAGCTCATTAATATTGATTATCATGGGTCTTCTCCCACTGGAATGTAAATTCCTTGAGGGCAAAGGTTTTTTTCTGTTTATTATTCAGTTATATAGACACATTACTGAGGAGGTACACAGTAAGTATTCGTTAAGTAACTGAATTCAATAAGTTAATAAGTATAAAACATTTTTAAATGTGTCTGACACATACTAAGTGTACAATAAGAATCGAAAGTGAAAGTGAAGTCGCTCAGTCGTGTCTGACTCTTAGCAACCCCATGGACTATAGCCCACCAGGCCCTCTGTCCATGGGATTTTCCAGGCAAGAGTACTGGAGTGGGGTGCCATTGCCTTCTCCGTTAACAACGGCTAGGCATACTAGCTATTGCTTATTCAGGGTATTAGTTTATGTAATCATTTCTGGTTTTTTAAGTCTTCTCAATATATACTTTAATCATGGATTATATTAGCTTTAAAATAGTCCATTGTTTTTAATGTTTTGCTTTTGTTTTGTGTTAAATATGCAATCAGACATTAAAAACTCAAGATCATAAAGCTCCAAAGACATTCTCAACAAGGATTATCTGTTACAAACTAGGTTTTAATAGCTTTTAAATATATATTTTTATAGTCTTTAAACAGTCCCTAAATACATTTTCCCTATGTGGTGGCTCAGACGGTAAAGTGTCTGTCTACAATGCAGGAGAGCTGGGTTCAAGCCCTGGGTTGGGAAGATCCCCTGGAGAAGGAAATGGCAATCCACTCCAGTACTATTGCCTAGAAAATCCCATGGACAGAGGAGCCTGGTAGGCTACAGTCTATGGGGTCGCAAAGAGTCAGACACGACTAAGCGACTTCACTTTCACTTTCACTTTTCACTTTCCATGTGCATTTTAAGTGAGAATTGTAAAAATTTCTAGTGATATATAATTTGTATATATTTATTCATTTTCTACAGTTTCTTAAAGGTTATAAGCTAAATGAGTTTAAACAATCAATAAAGACCATTTTAGTCAAGCTTGTAATTAATTGCTGAGATGGAAAAGAAAAAAATCTAGCGTACTATGAGGTTCCTCTATCATTTTCTTCACCTCTTTCTAAATTCCATACATAATAGGTTCATAAGAATACAGACAGTACTCAGGTGGCTCCCTGAATCCAACATAACCAGGGCTCTCTTAATCAGCACTTCTCTATATCTATGGCACAATAGTAGCAAATGTTTATAGTAATTATTCTGACTCACTATTAAGAAGCTTTGATTGTTTTACATGTTTTTAGTGTTATAGGCATTTTATTGTATTATAATCTTTGCTAAATCATTTGTTAAGTTATAATGTATATATGATAATCTTCAATTAACACAAATATTTTCTTTACCAAATGCCTCATTCTTCTACTGAGGCATATTATACCACACCTGTTTTTGTACAGTACTGTATGTTTCCAAGATTAAAAAAATCAGCCATGTTGCCAAATTTCAGCATTTAAAATATAAAAATATTAGCATACAAAATCTAAAATATGAACTAAAATAGTACATATTATTATAAATATTCTAACTGATAAAAGTAATATTGATTAAAAACTGGGCTTAGAATGCTCATTTTAAAACAAAAAACTAAAATACACAGTTTAATTTCTTGAAGGCAGGGGTTTTAGTCAAGAAATGAAATGGACTCTGAATTATGATAATTAATATACCAGGAAAAAGAGTTGCTTGCAATCAGGAAAGTGTTACATTTAGATGACTGCTGCTGCTGCTAAGTCGCTTCAGTCGTGTCCGACTCTGTGAGACTCCATGGACTGACTACTGAAGACAAATCAGAGTAAAGTGAAAGCCTTCAATAATTATCTGGATTTGGCCAGAATACATAAATTTAAGTCAGAGACTATAGAATAAGAGTAAACTCTAGGTCCCTAAGCAAAAGTTTTAAAAGAATCTCCTTCACTCTCTTCCCTACACTAATATATTCCTCTTCATTATGAATTCTAAATAGATACCCTTTTTTCATTGACCCAGTGCATTTAAGAGATGTCATTTCTACTAATTATACTTCTTGTCAAGAGTCATGCAGAGGGTTAAGACCTAGGAATACTTTTGAAATCACAAGATAAAAATACTGTCTCAATAGATAGGGCTTGGAGAAGGCAGAATATATGAGAACAAATCTGAAATGACTATAGACTTTCCTTTAACAAAGAGAGAAGTTTATGAAAAGCCCAAATTCAATTATCTAAACACATACACACACACACACACACACGTAGTCAACCTATCTCAATCTGCCAACGAAGAAGGGGGAGAAATGAGAGGAGTTTAGGGAGATTACACTAAAGGCTAGCTTTTAAGATTTCAAGACAAGCTTTTGTATGTTTTAATATTTCATTTTGTAAGGAGGGAATATAGCATATATATTTTTGCATATTTATCTTTTCTGGTTGACCTACAATGTAAAAGAATCTGAAAAATAATATATATCTAAGAATAATATTCAATTATGTATATATAACTGAATTACTTTGCTATATACCTGAAACAATGTAAATCAACTATACGTCAATTAAAAATAGTACATGAACAATACTCTAGCACTGAACATAGCCAAGTAAAGCATATTTCCCAAAATCTTTGCTTTTCTTGTATTACCAGTGAATTTTAGAATAAAAATAAACATTAAAAAATTTTAAATGCAAAAAAAAATTTTTATTGGTTGAAAATTGGAAAGTCTAGTGAGAATGTTTCTATGCCTGTATTCACATTGTATGAGCTCACATTCTATTGGTAAAACAATAAAAGCAGGGAGTCTTATTTAGACACTTCACAAAACAAAATCATCTATATCATAAAGTAAAAAGATAATATTTCTAGGGTCAAAAGATGTAACTCTATGTCTCAGCGATAACACTACTATTAAAAGAAGCAAAAAATAAAATAAAAAGGCAAAATCCTAAGTTAAGTTTTAAAGAATACTTATGCACAGTTATAGGCTCTCTGAACCTAGGCAGTAAGAAGCAAAATTTGCAGCATCCTGAACAGTGAATTGTCACCCTATAAAACCAAGAGGGTGAGCTTCTCTTATGACTAGCCCTCAAACTTGTGATTTCAGGGTCATATGCAAATATTTGTGTTTTCTTATCTTGTCTCAACCACACAATGCATAGTCCTTTGTTCATGAAAAAGAAATAGACTAAGCTTTTGATAACCAGACTTATTATCAGAAGGGCTATGACTCTCTAAAGTTAATTTCTGCTGAAGGGTTTGTAGGACTTAGAGAGAATAATGAGTTAGGACCAGTACACTTGCACAAAGAATTTTGTTTAAAGCCAAAACTTACTAGATAGGATTAGTACCTGCGAAGAAGAATCTTTCTCAGATACCTACTATCCATGCTGCCCTGCTACATGTACTGTGCCTGTGTGCCCACGCACACTTGTGTCTGACTCTTTGTGACCCCATGTAGCCCACCAGGGTACTCTGTCCATGGGATTCTCCAGGCAAGAATACTGGAGTGGGTTGTCATTTCCTCCTCCAAAGGATCTTCCCAACCCAGGGATCGAACCTGTATCTCTTGCGTCTCCTGCATTGGCAGGAGGATTCTTTACAACTGCGCCACCTGGAAAGTATTGATAATTGTCAAAAAGTTAGAAATAGCCTAAGGCAACGAAAGTTTCTTCAACAAATGGCATTATTCAAATCTGCCCTTTTAAAACTAGGGCCAGACCCCGAAGGCTGATGAAAACAGCCAACTTCAACATATAACAACTCCAGTGATATTTCTTTCATTACCTAAAGAGAGTCAAGGACCATTAGCATTACATAGGCAAAGGCTTTTCTAAAAATGCTGAGAGGACCTAGAGGGGCAGGATGGGGGGGTGGTGGAAGGAGGACTTAAGGAGGGAATATATGTATACTTACAGCTGATTCATGGTGTTGTATGGTAGAAACTAACAGCATTGTAAAGCAATTATATGCCAATTTTTTAAATTAATTTTTAAAGATGGTGGGAGAAATCACTTTGCTGTACACCTGAAACTAACACAACATTGTAAATCAACTATACTCCAATATAAGATTTTTTTTAATTAAATAAACAGAAATGGCAGGAGATCTAGCATTTATATTATAATATATAACTGAGCTTTTTACAAAACCAAAGCTTTTTTAATTTGGGGTCTATCTGTTAAAATTGTTCCAAGGTGTATCTTGGCTTTAAAGAAATGATGTAGCTACTTAACTGAACTGGCCTACATTCAAAAGGCTTGGTCTATTGGCACAAAATAATAAAATTGCAGTGAGTTAATACCACTATTAGGACCAATGATTTAAAAGCTGCATTGTCAGCAGTGAAGAATGTAATTTCAGAATTATAATGAAACTCTTCTATAATAAACTTATAAAAATGATATATATGGGATACAGTAGTATGGGAAAGGTAGACAGTATTCCAAAAATAATCTTTGAGCCCCAGTTATGTACAAAAGCATACTGAGAGCTGACAAATTATTCTGGTCCACAACTTACTAAAAAGTCACACACACACACACACAAACACCCCAAAACGCTATAGACTTTTGAAGTTTGAAAGTATCATAAAAATTATCTAATTTAGCTTCTCAGTCAAAAAAACATTTCTGTAGTTTTCTAAATTGTTTACAATTCAGAAAGCAGAATCTGCTTCTATCTTTTTCTTTTCCCTACAATTTATCTGTTAAAGAAACAGTGACCTTCATTATTCATTACCACATGAACTGGACTCATTAACAATCAGGAAAGAGCCTCATTTTTCTCCTGTCACTGCATGAAACATTCTGTCAGGTCTCCCCTCCTCTATCCTTGACAGCATCTCTTTCAGATTTCTTTTCACAACAGTTTTGCCATCAGGTATTAAAAAGTTAAGTCTTGTCTAAATCAAAATGTTAATGTTACATTTGATTTAGAGCTTCTCCCCTCAAGCCACCTCAGGAATGACTCCTGGTGTGTGGGAAGAAGAGAAACAGTGAGAAGATAAGGAGGAAGGCTCCACTTTGTTCTTTTACGCTTCTTCCTTCCCTCCCCACCCCTATATTTGCCCTTTGCATTTCTGGATCCTAGAAAATGGCAGGGATAAATATATATATATATATATATATATATATGTCTTGTTTATAATTCTCATTTGACTATTAAATGCACTCTACATGCAGGCTTCCAAATACTAGATCTCACAAGACACGTCTGTGGATTGGGAGGAGACCTTCAGTAAGGTCCTATCGTCTGTATGTTTCCTGCAATTGACAGAGAACTCTTCAACCCACCATTATAATCATCACCACTGGCTCTCAGGTTTGCTCTAGTAGACAGCCCTCTTGGATAGGGTCCCCGTGGTTCCAAGGAATTACAATGAAAGTGCAGCCTGACAAACCGCTGACCCCTCCCTTCCTTGCTCTGCAGTCAAAGGCACTTCTACTTCACTGGGTTTTTTTTTGTCAGTTTTCCCCAGAGGAGCAGCAGACACCGGTTATTATCACACTTTGCTCCAAATTAGGGGGGTCAGCCCATCAGGTTCTCTCAAGAAAATGCTCATATTGGGCTTGGGGAGAGGCATGGAAAAAGACCACTAGATTCTAAAATTCTAAAATTTTTGCAAGCAACTGGCCATGGGCTGAGATACCAATTTGCCATTTCATAGACAACTCTAACTTTTATAAGCAGTACTCGTGAGCTCCCCAAGACTTGATTTGAGGGTAAGGGGAACACCTCTTTTCCCTCCCTGTAAAAGGAAACAAAGAAAAGCCACACTGTTTTCTACTCCTATGAACTTCTTTCAAAAAATCTTAATTGAATCTCTTCTAAATAGATGAGAAGCAGATGACAGCACTGGTGATCTGACCAACTTACAGTAAAACTGTGGAGCTATGTCTAGCTCCTAACTTTGAAGCGTGGATGTAATTGTCACCCAATGTCCTAAGCTTTGAGGTCTCCAGTTTTAAGACAAGACATCCTTGATTCCATATACTGTTACAGACGTAACAGTAACAGACTTTTGAATTAAGCTATTTTAATGAGAATTTGTCTTTCTGAATTGTCATCCAACTACCCTAAAGGAGAAATCCAAAATAAAGAGCTGAAGCCCCTTATCCTAATGGCTCTGTCTCTTTAGAATGAAACTGTTATTTGATTGAGCTTTGCCTGTGGTCCAGCCTAGATGGAAAGGGCATAAGCAAAGGTAATTAAAAGGGTTATGACAGCCAGAGCAGCACATTATCCTAATTGCATTCTTCCTGGTGTAAATAAATCCATCTGCTTCAGTCGCCCTACTAGCAAACTAGTCCAAGTACCATATCACACCAGAATATAAATCCTGTATCATAATAATATCGGTCAATGTATTCTCAGTTAGGAATGAATTAGGCAACTATCAGTATATTTATTACTTAACGGAAAAGCTAGAGTCCTCATTTTTATAAGATGGATAATTTGTTGACTCTTTAAGACTTAAGAAAATAAAATGCAACCACAGATACTATGTTAGTTTTATTTTTTCACAATTTTTAAATAAATTTAATTATTAGGAAGATAATTATTCCTATAATGTCACATAACTACCTTCAATATTCTAATTCTGTTCATAAATATACAGTTAACTGTAAATATACAGTTAATATAAGTCATGGGAAAAAGCTAAGACCAGAGTCAGAAAACCTAGGTTCACATCTTGGCCCTAGGTCTCGCTCGCTAAGTAATTTTTGGCAAATCACTTAATCTTACTTATCCTTGGTTTCCTAATTTGTAAAATAGCAATGATAATAACATAGTGAAGTTGTCGTTCTTTGTAAAGGGACTATAAATCACTTTGCAAATATTAGCTTTCTCTCACTTTAAAAAAGCATTTTTTTCTGATAGATCCCATAAATAGAATTCACCTAAATGATTAGGAACACAGTCCTTGAAGTCAGACAGCCTCGGTAATCATTCAGTGTCAATAACTATTTGCCGAGCAAATAATAAAATATTTGTTCAGCCTCTTTCTATGTGAGAACGCCTAGTCATGTATGTAAAATATACAAATATCTACCTTAAGTGATTCTCGATCACAGTACATATTAGAAACACTGCGGTTTCTGATTCAATAGGTATTTAAGCATCATTAAACGCCTTTTTGTCTCAATCATTAGAGTTGCACTTAAGATTCACAGGTATTTGGAAGCTAACCCAGGACTGAGAACCACTAAGATACCTCTTAGGGATTAAATGAGATCATGTACACAGATAATGAGAACATGCTTAATTCAAATAGGTATGTAGATTATCCAAAGTTATGGTATTTCCAGTAGTCATGTAAAGATGTGAGAGTTGGGCCATAAAGAAGGCTGAATGCGGAAGAATTGATGTTTTCAAATTGTGGTGCAGAAGACTCTTGAGAGTCCCTTGGACTGCAAGGATATCAAACCAGTCAATCCTAAAGGAAATCAGTCCTGAATATTCACTGAAAGACTGATGTTGAAGCTGAAGCTCCAATACTTTGGCCACCTGATATGAAGAACCCCACTCACTGGAAAAGAACCTGATGCTGGGAAAGACTGAGGGCAAGAGGAGAAGGGGACAACAGAGGATGAGATGGTTGGATGGCATCACTGACCAGATGACATGAGTTTGAGCAAACTCTGGGAGATAGTTGAGGACAGAGAAGTCTGGTGTGCTGCAGTCCATGGAGTCACAAAGAGTTAGATACGACCTAGCCACTGAATAACAAAATGCGGATTATATTCTCCTTTTTAAATATTATATATATTTATGAAAATTATTTCATAAGGAGCATGTAAGAAATGCTGTAATCAATTAATTATTAAAGTGGTGGTTCTCAAACTTCAGCATGATTTTAATGAAGGGTAGGAAAAAATTGTAAAAACAAATTACTGGGCCCTATCCCCAGAATTTTAATTCAGCTGGATCACTGAAAGAGCAAGAGAGTTCCAGAAAAACATCCATGTCTGCTTTATTGACTATGCCAAAGCCTTTGACTGTGTGGATCGCAATAAACTGTGGAAAATTCTGAAAGAGATGGGAATACCAGACCACCTGACCTGCCTCTTGAGAAACCTGTATGCAGGTCAGGAAGCAACAGTTAGAACTGGACATGGAACAACAGACTGGTTCCAAATAGGAAAAGGAGTACGTTAAGACTGTATATTGTCACCCTGTTTATTTAACTTATATGCAGCATACATCATGAGAAACGCTGGGCTGGAAGAGGCACAAGCTGGAAGCAAGATTGCCGGGAGAAATATCAATCACCTCAGATATGCAGATGACACCACCCTTATGGCAGAAAGTGAAGAGGAACTAAAAAGCCATGAGGAACACATGTATACCTGTGGTGGATTCATTTTGATATTTGGCAAAACTAATACAATTATGTAAAGTTTAAAAATAAAATTAAAAAAAAATAAATTAAAAAAAAAAAAGAAAGTGAAAGAGGTGAGTGAAAAAGTTGGCTTAAAGCTCAACATTCAGAAAATGAAGATCATGGCATCTGGTCCCATCACTTCATGGCAAACAGATGGGGAAACAGTGTCAGACTTTATGTTTTGGGGCTCCCAAATCACTGCAGATGGTGATTGCAGCCATGAAATTAAAAGATGCCTACACCTTGGAAGGAAAGTTATGGCCCACCTAGATAGCACATTAAAAAGCAGAGACATTACTTTGCCAACAAAGGTCCGTCTAGTCAAGGCTACGGTTTTTCCTGTGGTCATGTATGGATGTGAGAGTTGGACTGTGAAGAAAGCTGTTCACTGAAGAATTGATGCTTTTGAACTGTGGTGTTGGAGAAGACTCTTGAGAGTCCCTTGGACTGCAAGGAGATCAACCAGTCCTAAAGATCAGTCCTGGGTGTTCATTGGAAGGACTAATGCTGAAGCTGAAACTCCAATATTTTGGCCACCTCTTGCAAAGAGTTGACTCATTGGAAAAGACCCTGATGCTGGGAGGGTCTTTTGGGGGCAGGAGGAGAAGGGGACGACAGAGGATGAGATGGCTGGATGGCATCACTGACTCAATGGACATGAGTTTGGGTAAACTCCGAGAGTTGGTGATGGACAGGGAGGCCTGGTGTGCTGCAATTCATGGGGTCACAAAAAGTCGGACACGACTGAGCGACTGAACTGAACTGAAGGTCTGAAATAGAGACTAAGAATTTGTATTTCTAAAAAGTTCCCAGGTAATGCACTGCTGCTGCTCCAAGAATAAAACCACTGGATTAGAGAAACACTGTGTATGTTTGATGATCAGTCACTCAGTTGTACCTGACTCTTTGT
>NW_011494855.1:60904-61712 GCF_000754665.1 Bison bison bison | reverse complement strand
AGAATCCCATGGACGGAAGAGCCTGGTAGGCTGCAGTCCATGGGGTCGCTAAGAGTCGGACATGACTGAGCGACTTCACTTTTACTTTTCACTTTCATGCATTGGAGAAGGAAATGGCACCCCACTCCAGTGTTCTTGCCTGGAGAATCCCAGGGACGGGGGAGCCTGGTGGGCTGCCGTCTATGGGGTCGCACAGAGTTGGACATGACTGAAGCCACTTAGCAGCAGCAGCAGCAAGATCAATTTTGTTGGATGACTTTAAATACAGTCTCATATGGTACTCAATGAAGCCTTAATTGATACCATGCCCCTGAGAGAAGCAGGGATGGGAATGTGTAGTCCCATTATACCTTATATTGACTTGAGATGTATCACTGCACTTAACAGCTTTGTATGGAAATGAACTGGTAAGGCATTATTTCCTCCCTTTAGTAGAAAGCAAGCACCGAAAACTTCCAGATGTTCAAGCTGGTTTTAGAAAAGGCAGAGAAACCAGAGATCAAATTGCCAACATCTGTTGGATCATCAAAAAAGCAAGAGAGTTCCAGAAAAACATCCAGTTCTGCTTTATTGACTATACCAAAGCCACTGAATGTGTGGATCACAACAAACTGGGAAATTCTTCAAGACATGGGAATATCAGACCACCTGACCTGCCTCCTGAGAAATCTGTATGCAGGTCAAGAAGCAACAGTAAGAACTAGAGCAACAGACTGGTTCCAAATAGGGAAAGGAGTACATCAAGGCTGTATATTGTCACCCTGCTTATTTAACTTATATGCAGAGTCCATCATGAGAAATGCTGGAC
>NW_011494855.1:60295-60804 GCF_000754665.1 Bison bison bison | reverse complement strand
TAACTCCAAGGACTGAAGCCTGCCAGACTCCCCTGTCCATGGAATTATCCAGGCAAGAATACTAGAGTGGGTTGCCATTTCCTTCTCCAGGGGATCTTCCCGACCCAGTGATCAAACCCACATCTCTTGTGTCTCCTACACTGGCAAGTGAATACTAATGATATTTTAAAAATTATATATATAAGAGCAAACAATAGGCAGAAAATACAGTACCAAAATTTTAGAGTTTAGATGTCAGTAAGATCAATTTTTGGAGAAGGTGATGGCACCCCACTCCGGAACTCTTGCCTGGAAAATCCCATGGACGGAGGGGCCTGGTGGGCTGCAGTCCATGGGTTCGCTAGAAGTCGGACATGACTGAGCGACTTCACTTTTACTTTTCACTTTCATGCATTGGAGAAGGAAATGGCACCCCACTCCAGTGTTCTTGCCTGGAGAATCCCAGGGACGGGGGAGCCTGGTGGGCTGCCGTCTATGGGGTCGCACAGAGTTGGACATGACTGAAGCCA
>NW_011494855.1:48000-60094 GCF_000754665.1 Bison bison bison | reverse complement strand
CATTCAGAAAACTAAGATCATGGCATCTGGTCCTGTCACTTCATGGCAAATAGATGGGGAAACAGTGGAAACAGTGAAAGACTTTATTATGGGAGGCTCCAAAATCACTGCAGATGGTGACTGCAGCCATGAAATTAAAAGATGCTTGCTTCCTGGAAGAAAAGTTATGACCAAACTAGACAGCTTATTAAAAAGCAAAGACATTACTTTGCCAACAAAGGTCCATTTAGTCAAAGCTATGGCTTTTCCAGTGGTCATGTATGGATGTGAGAGTTGTACTATAAAGAGAGTTGAGCACTGAAGAATCAATGCTTTTGAACTGTGGTGTTGGAGAAGACTCTTGAGAGTCCCTGAGACATCAAAGAGATCCAACCAGTCCATCCTAAAGGAAATCAGTCCTGAATATTCATTGGAAGAACTGATGCTGAAGCTGAAACTCCAATACATTAGCCACCTGATGCAAAGAACTGACTCACTGGAAAAGATTCTGATGCTGGGAAAGATTGAAGGTGGGAGGAGAAGGGGATGACGGAGGATGAGATAGTTGGATAGCATCACTGACTCAATGGACGTGAGTTTGAGTAAACTCCGGGAGTTGGTGATAGACAGGGAGGCCAAGTGTGCTGCAGTCCGTGGGGTCACAAAGAGTCAGACACAACTGAGCGACTGAACTGAATTGAACTGAAGCACCCTGAAGGTAAGAGATCAAGTCATACTTATCTACATACCCACAGAGCCTAGCACGGTGCTGGTAAGCATTCAATAAAACAATTAATGAATGATTGAAACCTCAGTTTGGACAGAGTAAATTTTGTTATGCGTTTCCCTGGTGGTTCAGTGTTAAAGAATCCACTGGACAATGCAAGAGATGCAGGTTTGATCCCTAGGTGGGAAGATCCCCTAAAGAAGGAAATGGGCAACCCCCTCCAGTATTCTTGCCTGGGAAATCTCATGGACAGAGGAGCCTTGCGGGCTATAGTCCACAAGGTTGCAAAGAGTTGGGCATGACTTAGCAACTAAACAACAGCCAAAAAAAACTTTTTTTTTTTTCTGACTCTCATGGTAACTCCACAGACTTTCATGGGAAAGTCTAAAGGTATAGAGACAACCATCTCCCTTTCATCTCTCCATCAGAACCGTGGTTCTCAAATGCAGGGAGGAAGTATGTCCAGAAGGCATCTGGCTATGTTAGGAGACATTTTTGTCAGTCACAACTGGAGAGGGTCCTACTAAGCATTTACTGGGGATGCTGCTAAACAACCTACAATGCCCAGGACAGTCTCCATAACAAAGAAATATCCAGTCCAAAATGTCAAGTGACTATGTTGAGAAACTCAGCATTAGAGGAATCCAAGTGAGCTAATCAAGTACGGGTCCTAAATTCTTCCACCAGCCTCCTAAATAAAAGTTTGACCTAAAACCAAAGAAAGAATATCAACTGCCAACAATTTACAAGTATAGCATTCTGCAACCTGGGGCTGCAGGTCACACAGCTAGTTAGTTTAGAAATAAAATAGTCTCACTCTGAACCAAACACTCCTGAAAACTTTCTTAATTCTGGGCCAGCTGATCCATTCATCTAATCTGAACATGACCAGTAGCTAATCAACCACTAATTGCTCTTGATAGCTCACTTTCTGTGCCTCAGCAGGACTGCCTGTGGCAGGAGAACTCTGTCTTTTAGATGTTGTTTTGATAATGATTTAACTCATCTTTATCATTTCCCTGCATTCAGTTACATGGCTCAGCTCTTCTTTGTCGGACTAGGCCTGTTTAAATATTAATTTTAATCTTGGTTAGAAGCAATTTGCAACATAACCTGATGGGAAGATAATGAAACAGCATCCTTAACAGTCAGAAGCAAGAAAAATAAACAACCGTGACCTTCCCCCTTCTTTTTAAATAAGCCCTGAATGTCATTCCAAAGAGACTGCTCCTAGAACCATCTGCAACCAGCACACTCTTGTTTTTAGTACCTTGGGTACTTCCAGATTTCCCAGTCCACAACCACTCTTTTTTCCGCTGCCTTGTACAAAACACATGTTAACCATCAGGCATACGACAGAAGAATAAATGGATTTCAGGCAAGCCAGCGGGGGAAACAGAAGGTAAACTTTGTCAGCTATAGATATGAATGTGGCAGAGAAAAAGAAGTATGAGAAAACAGAGGCTGATCTGGAGGCAAGCTTGAGGGTGAGGATAATTTACGGGGTAGAGCACGTTTGCTGTAAGAAAAAGCTAGCTTGGACCATGCTTCTAATTGTCTGTAGTTCTCATTTCCAGAAAAGACAAAGGAGGACAAAAGGAAGCAAGGAATGAGGGGAGGAAGAAAGGGTAAAGTGAAGAAGGAAAAGAGAAAGGACACTGAAATAAGCATTTATTCAATACCTACTACACATACAATGCTATATATTGATACTTTGTCATTTGTTATGTTATTTAACCCTCACAAAAGTCCTCACAAAAGGTACTTACTTTTATCTGTATCATAAGATATTGTCTCCGATTCTCAGATAAGGAAAGTGAAGTGCAGAAAAGTTAAGTAACTTGCCCAGGATCACAGAGTTGGGATTCTAAAACCAAGCAGGACTCTGTGGGGCTCCCAGGTACAGAGGCCTTCCTGTTTCCCATTTCTTGTAGGCAAGACTCCAGCCTCCAAACCTTCCCGAGTTCCAGAAGGCAGATTCAAACAATTGCTAATCAAGGGAGAAGCAACCAAAACCTGAGGCAAGATTACAGGTACCAGAGAAACTCGTCAAAATTAGACCAACCACCTGAGTCAGATTAAGGGCTGCAAACCCTGCTCACACCTTCGTCTTGTCAGAGACCCCAGCTTTGAATCATTGTTATAAAACCCCTCATCAAATCCTCTGAATTGGAACACTTAGTTTTTAGAAGCAGGAGTCAGCTGCATTCCCCTCTTCCCTGACAAAGTAATAAAACTTTCCTTTTCTACTTCACCCAAAACTGTCTCTGAGATTTGATTCAGCACTGGTGTATAGAGAGGCAGAGTTCTCAGTAACAAACTGAACACAGATATCTTGTCTCAAAGCCCAGAAAAAACAGAAGGGGTAGCCTCTGGAAAGATAATGTTAAAAATGTTAAGAAACTTCATTCTGTGAACACATGATCAGGCATGATAGGAAACTGAACTGACATATGAGGCTGCATGATCCACAATAAGATATCCAATCCCTATACCTACTTCATAATGTATTCCTTTCTTAAGTTATATAATAATTATTCCTTTACTTTCTCAAGAGATAATTGTGGAACACTAAGTATGAGCAAGGCACTGTGCTAATTGCCATCAAAGGTACACCTGTGAACAACGCATGTTATTCACAGTCTAGTAGGGAAGAAAGGGGGAGAAGGCGATGGCACCCCACTCCAGTGTTCTTGCCTGGAGAATCCCATGGACGGAAGAGCCTGGTAGGCTGTAGTCCATGGGGTCGCACAGAGTCGGACATGACTGAAGCGACTTAGCAGCAGCAGCAGCAGCAGGGAAGAAAGGGGCTTCCAAGGTGGCTCAGTGGTAAAGAATTTACCAGCCAATGCAGGAGACATGGATTCTATTTCTGGGTCAAGAAGATCCCCTGGGGAAGGAAATGGCTATTCACTCCAGTACTCTTGCCTGGGAAATCCCTCAAACAGAGCAGCCTGGAGGGCTACAGTCTACCGGGTCGCAAAAGAGTCAGATGTGAGTTAATGACTAAAAAACAACAAGGAAGAAAGACAAGTATACATGCAATTAAAATACAATTTGATAGATGCTACAGCAAGTGAAACCCCAAAGAGGTATAAGAACATGTAAGTATTGACAAGGAGGTCTGTCAGACACAGTTTCAAGTTGAGGCTTAAGGCGTGAGTAAGAAAAGTCCATGACATTGAACAGGAGGAAGTGATCAAGGCCATTCCCAAGAAAAAGAAATGCAAAAAGGCAAAATGGTTGTCTGAGGAGGCCTTACAAACAGCTATGAAAAAAACAGCAGCAAAAGGCAAAGGAGAAAAAGAAAGATATACCCATTTGAATGCAGAGTTTCAAAGAATAGCAAGGAGAGAAAAGAAAGCCTTCATCAGTGATCAATGCAAAGAAACAGAGGAAAACAATACAATGGGAAAGACTAGAGATCTCTTCAAGAAAATTAGAGATACCAAGGGAACATTTCATGCAAAGATGGGCACAATAAAGGAAAGAAATGGTATGGATCTAACAGAACCAGAAGATATTAAGAAGAGGTGGCAAGAATACACAGAACTATACAAAAAAAGATCTTCACGACCCAGATAATCATGGTGGTGTGATCACTCACCTACAGCCAGACATCCAGGAATGCTAAGTCAAATGGGCCTCAGGAAGCATCATTACAAACAAAGCTAGTGGAAATGATGGAATTCCAGTTGAGCTATTTCAAATCCTGAAAGATGATGCTGTGAAAGTGCTACACTCAATATGTCAGCAAATTTGGAAAACTCAGCAGTGGCCACAGGACTGGAAAAGGTCAGTTTTTATTCCAATGCCAAAGAAAGGCAATGCCAAAGAATGCTCAAACTACTGCACAATTGCACTCATCTCACATGCTAGCAAAGTAATGCTCAAAATTCTCCAAGCCAGGCTTCAGTGGTATGAGAACCGTGAACTTCCAGATGTTCAGGCTGGATTTAGAAAAGGCAGAGAAACAAGAGCTCAAATTGCCAACATCAGTTGGATCACTGAAAAGGCAAGAGAGTTCCAGAAAAACATCTACTTCTGCTTTATTGACTATGCCAAAGCCTTTGACTGTGTGGATCACAACAAACTCTGGAAAATTCTGAAAGAGATGGAAATACCAGACCACCTGACCTGCCTCCTGAGAAATCTGTATGCAGGTCAAGAAGCAACAGTTAGAACTGGACATGGAACAACAAACTGATTTCAAATAGGGAAAGGAGTTCGTCAAGGCTGTATATTGTCACCCTGTTTATTTAACTTCTATGCAGAGTACATCATGAGAAACGCTGGGCTGGAAGAAGCACAGGCTGGAATCAAGATTTCTGGGAGAAATATCAATAACCTCAGATATGCAGATGACACCACCCTATGGCAGAAAGTGAAGAACTAAAGAGCTTCTTGATGAAAGTGAAAGAGGAGAGGGAAAAAGTTGGCTTAAAGCTCAACATTCAGAAAACGAAGATCATGGTATCTGGTCCCATCACTTCATGGCAAATAGATGGGGAAACAGTGAAAACAGTGTCAGACTTTATTTTGGGGGGCTCCAAAATCACTGCAGATGGTGATTGCAGCCATGAAATTAAAAGACGCTTACTCCTTGGAAGAAAAGTTATGACCAACCTAGACAGCTTATTAAAAAGCAAAGACATTACTTTGCCAACAAAGGTCCATCTAGTCAAAGCTATGGTTTTTCCAGTAGTCATGTATGGATGTGAGAGTTGGACTATAAAGAAAGCTGAGCACAGAAGAATTGATGCTTTTGAACTGTGGAGTTGGAGAAGACTCTTGAGAGTCCCTTGGACTGCAAGGAGATCCAACCAGTCCATCCTAAAGGAGATCAGTCCTAAATATTCATTGGAAAGACTGATGCTAAAGTTGAAACTCCAATACATTAGCCACCTGATGCAAAGAACTGACTCATTAGAAAAGACCCTGTTGTTGGGAAAGATTGAAGGCAGGAGGAAAAGGGGACGACGGAGGATGCAACGGTTGGATAGCATCACCAACTCAATGCATATGAGTTTGAGTAAACTCCGGGAGTTGGTGATGGACAGGGAGGCCTGGCTGGCTGAAGTCCATGGGGTCACAAAGAGTCGGACACCACTGAGCAACTGAACTGAACTGAATTGAAGATAAGTGAAAGCACCTTTCTTCTGTTAACATTGAGTTTGAAGGAATTGCACATGTGTGTGCACACTCTGACTCAAAATAATATTCTAATTCCAGGTCATAAATGGAAGACCTCTGTTGCTCCATCTGCCACATTATCCATAGACAATACAGCCAATTTCAGAGCATGTGGTAAAAAGCCACATTGGACTAAAAGTCGGATCTGAATTTCAATCCAAGCTTGCCCAAGTTCTGACTGAGTAACTTTGGAAAAGTAATTTTAACCTCCCTGAGCCTAAATTTGCTGCTGCTGTTGCTGCTGCTATTTAGTCGCTAAGTCGTGTTCAACTCTTTGTAACCACATGGACTGTAGCCCACCAGGCTCCTCTGTCCATGGGGATTCTTCAGGCAAGAAACTGGAGTGGGTTGCCATTTCCTTCTCCAGGGGATCTTCCCAACCCAGGGATGGAACCCAAGTCTCCTGTTTGGCAGGTGGATTCTTTACCTCTGAGCCTGGCAAGTCCAAGCCTAAGTTTACTCATCTTCAAAAGGAATTAAGCTAAACCATTTCTAAAATCTTTCCCACTTTTAGCATAGGTAACGTAGGGTTTAAACTCATAGTTTTAACTCTAATGACTTCTAAGTACACACCACAGCTTGCTAATCAGAAATTGGTTAGAAACTATCAGTATTTTAGACTTTTATATTGATGATTATTTCAAGTTACATTTTTTAAAAAAATGAACTCACCACATGAATTTTACAATCAATATTAAAAGAAAAACTGACATCATAAATGGAAATAGATCAGCTTTGGAAAAATTGAAATGAAAAGGTAAAGTTCCAAAAGGGAAAAAAAAGAACATGTTTAAACATAGTAGTAGTCTTCTAAGCCAAATCCAAAGTTCACTACAGTCTCCAAATGAAATGTTAAAAGATAGAAATTTTCCTGACCTTAGCATAATATCTAACTGCCTACAAAAATAATAATAAGACCAACAGAAAAGCTGAATTCCAATCTTAATAATATTTCATTATTATTGTAAAAGTTGTACAAAAGATTTTACATTATTATTGAAAAACCTGAAAAAGTTGACAGGTCAACTTTTTAAAAGTGTTCATAAGTCAAATGTAAAATGGCATTCAAAATTACAATGAAATGCAAATTCCCTGGTAGTCAAGTAGTTAGGATTCGGAGCTTTCACTGCCCTGGTCCAGGTTCAATCTCTGGACAGGGAACTGAGATCCCACAAGCTGTGCAGCACCGCCAGAAAGTTATAATGTAATGATAGAGTGATGTGTAATTTGACAGTAAGCAACAAAAACTCCATGCTGCCTTGATTTTAGAAATGGGAAAAATTACACCTGCAGACCTTCCCTACCTCGTGAAGATTACTGAGTTAACAATTATAAAGGTGCTATACCTTGGAAGAAAATTAGCAATGCAACAGGAACAGGGAAAGAGGCTATGGTACCGTTTTCTTTTAAATCATTTTAGTAAAAAAGATTATTAAACTCACAATTTTAATAACAATATAAGAATCAACTTGGGTTTTCAATGTATATTTTACCCCAAATTTCAAAGTGAGACATATAAAGTTAACACAAATATATAAATTCATTTGTCAACTCTTAAAATTAATTTGATATTACATATCTGCAGTTTTTAATGAAATAATTTTTAATAAATTCCTTTTTGTTAAATAAGACTGACCCAAAATTAGAAAATATTTATAACAAAAGAAGGGAGGGAGGGAGGAAAGGAGGAAGGTATCTGAAAAGATATTTTCTCTTTCCTCCCTCCAGTATTTTGAGGGAGATAGAAGCTCCAATACTTTGGCCACCTGATGTGAAGAACTGACTTATTGGAAAAGACCGTGATGCTGGAAAAGATTGAGGGCAGGAGGAGACAGGGATGACAGAGGATGAGATGGTTGGATGGCGTCACCAACTCAATGGACATGAGTTTGAGCAAGCTCTGGGAGTTGATGACAGACAGGGAAGCTGGGCATGCTGCAGTCCATGGGGTCACAAAGAGTCGGACACGACTGAGTGACCGAACTGAACTGAACTGGACTTGTAGCCTGCCAGGCTCCTCTGTCCATAGATTTCTGTAATATATCCAGAATTATACTAGATATTTTAGATTAAAAGGTAAATATCACACAATCAGGACTCTCAAGGTGTTCATAGTCTAGAGGTAGGTATTTACGAAGAAACCTACAGGAAAGAACAACCAACAGGCACATGGCAAAGTCCCTTTGGTGCAATCCCATAAAACTCTAGACCAACTCCAGACAGGTGACAACTTACAGAGAGCCCGGTTTGATTCAGGAAAATTAATCCAAGACACAGGAAGATTGGAAGCAGTCCTAGGAAAGAACAGTTTCTAGCAGACTTACTTGGGCAAAGGGCACTGTTCTCTCCTGCCTGAAACACACACTTCCCTGATAATATTACCAGGATAATGGGAGGCAGGGTAAGCTACAGTGATAGTTTGACCCTGAGATGTTAAGCCAGTGACTGATTTCCTGTTAGGCTTTTGGTTCCTTTTGCTTCAGGGCACAAGTAAAACTAAAGACCCCCTGGAGAACTGAGAAAGCAGATGGACAAATAAACTCTACACTTTAAATCTTAAATCAATATAGAAGGACAAATAGACCTAAGTGGAAGATGTAATGGGGTAAGCAAAGAGGAAAAATTTAACTGTTTTTGTAGGGAGTGTCAAAGGGGAAGATGGGGATGAAAGTTTAACAGAGTAGTGACATTGTGCTGAGGTTTGAAGGATAAATAGGAATTTTCAGCATTATACACACACACACACCCCATCACAAAGGCAGAGGAAGCATAAAAGAATGCGTGTGGTCCCAGTACTAGAATGGTGGGTCCTTAAGTTTAGGATGGGTGTGGAAAAGATGAAGCAGGAAAGATTCTGAGGGGTCAGATTCTAGAGAGTCTGATATACCTTCGTGTGGAATTTCTATTTTGTCCTAGGTAGAGGTGATGGAGGAGAAGGCAATGGCACCCCACTCCAGTACTCTTGCCTGGAAAATCCCATGGATGGAGGAGCCTGGTAGGCTGCAGTCCATGGGATCGCTGGGAGTTGGACACAACTGAGTGACTTCACTTTCACTTTCACTTTCCTGCATTGGAGGAGGAAATGGCAACCCACTCCAGTGTTCTTGCCTGGAGAATCCCAGGGACGGGGGAGCCTGGTGGGCTGCCGTCTATGGGGTCGCACAGAGTCGGACATGACTGAAGTGACTTAGCAGCAGCAGCAACAGCAGAGGTGATGGAGGGCCATTACTCTAAGACTGTGAAATGATCAAACATGCATGGTGGTAGTAGCGTATCTGCAATACTGTGAAAAATAAGTTAAGAGATGATTTAGGCCTTATGCAAAGAGACCTTTTAGTGTACAGGTAGTTCTAATCCATACTAGAAATGAGGAGTGCTGAATTATATCTATGACAGTGAAGGTAAAGAAAAGTAGATACTATCAGGATCAGTAGTAATGACCAACTTCATTTGCTTGAGCAGAGGCCTGTAAAAGAGTGTCAAGGATGACTCCAGATTCCCCACTTGTGCAGCCAAGTGAATAAAGGTGATGATAAATAAAACCTCAACTATAGAAAATTATATATGAACAAAACTAGTGTAATCTGCAAATGAAAAGTTGGATTAGGACAATGAGATGCTTTGTTCTATTACATGCAAAAACAAAATTTTGATTGAAGCTATATTTAGGTTTAAATGCACATTCTTTACTAGTTAATAACTTTGAGTAGATTATTTAACTTCTATAAAGTTAGTCTTAGCCAACATTAATTTGTTTATAATTCATCTTGTTTCAAAGAAGATTTAAAGTAGTTTATAAAACTACATACATTTCAACAAAACAAAGTATATATAGAAAGATGATGACAGGAAAGAAGAATAAAGATGTGAAAAACAAAATTAATTCACAAATGCATAATTTATGATTCCATAGTCTTACATAAGAAGCGGGCTCATTCTCAGTTTTGAGCTTCCAAGCTACCCTTCCCAGCTTAAAAAAAACTAAGATCATGGCATCCAGTCCCTTCACTTCATGGCAAATAGAAGGGGAAAAGGTGGAAGTAGTGACAGATTTCCTCTTCTTGGGCTCTACAGATGGTAACTGCAGCCATGAACTTAGAAAATGATTGCTTCTTGGTAGGAAAGCTGAGACAAACCTAGACTGTGCGTTAAAAAGCAAAGACAGCACTTGGCCGACAAAGGTCCATATGGTCAAGGCTATGGTCTTTCCAGTAGTCATATATGGATGTGAGAGCTGGACAGAAAAGAAAGCAGAGTGCCGAAGAATTGATGTTTTCAAACTGTGGTGCTGGAGAATACTCTTGCGTGTCCCTTGGAAAGCAAGGAAATCAAACCAATCAATCTTAGAGGAAATCAACCCTGAAACACCAAGGTATATTAGAAGGATGAATGCTGAAGGTGAAGCGCTAATACTTTGGTCACCTGATGTGAACAGCTAACTCACTGGAAAAGACCCTGATGCTAGGAAACATTGAAGGAAGAAAGAGAAGGGAGCAACAGATGATGAGATGGTTGGATAGTATTACCAGTTCAATGTACATGAACTTGGGCAAATTCCAGGAGATGGTGAGGGACAGGGAAGACTGGAGTGCTTTAGTTCATGGGGTCACAAAGAGTTGGTCATGACTTGGTGACTGAACAATAACAAGCTATCTATCCATATGGGAAACCCAATGAATTTCATGACTTATTTTGTCTATTGTTAGCTAGTGACACTCAGAAAAACTTCATCAGGTACTCATAATGCAGATACTTCACAAAAGAGTGATCAGCATGAGAAATACATCCATGAACCTCATATGACTTCATATGTCAAGTTTTTCAATGCCAGTCAGCACTACAATAACTAAACACAAATCAGCAAAAGCATGTCTATGTGGGGTCAAAATAATAAGCTGGATAAAGAGCTATCTCAGGGTCTGGATGATACTAGTCAATCTAATCACACTAGGACCACAGCCTTGTCTAACTCAATGAAACTAAGCCATGCCTGTGGGGCAACCCAAGACGGGCGGGTGATGGTGGAGAGATTTGACAGAATGTGGTCCACTGGAGAAGGGAATGGCAAACCACTTCAGTATTCTTGCCTTGAGAACCCCATGAACAGTAGGAAAAGGCAAAATGATAGGATACTGAAAGAGAAACGCCCCAGGTCAGTAGGTGCCCAATATGTTACTAGAGATCAGTGGAGAAAAAACTTCAGAAAGAATAAAGGGATGGAGCCAAAACAAAAAGAATACCCAGCTGTGGATGTGACTGGTGATAGAAGCAAGGTCCGATGCTGTAAAGAGCAATATTGCATAGGAACCTGGAATGTCAGGTCCATGAATCAAGGCAAATTGGAAGTGATCAAATAAGAGATGGCAAGATGAATGTCGACATTCTAGGAATCAGCAAACTGAAATGGACTGGAATGGGTGAATTTAACTCAGATGACCATTATATCTACTACTGCGGGCAGGAATCCCTCAGAAGAAATGGAGTGGCCATCATGGTCAACAAAAGAGTCTGAAATGCAGTACTTGGATGCAATCTCAAAAACGACAGAATGATCTCTCTTCGTTTCCAAGGCAAACCATTCAATATCACAGTAATCCAAGTCTATGCCCCAACCAGTAACGCTGAAGAAGCTGAAGTTGAATGGTTCTATGAAGACCTACAAGACCTTTTAGAACTAACACCCAAACAAGATGTCCTTTTCATTATAGGAGACTGGAATGCAAAAGTAGGAAGTCAAGAAACACGTGGAGTAACAGGCAAATTTGGCCTTGGAATACAGAATGAAGCAGGGCAAAGACTAATAGAGTTTTGCCAAGAAAACGCACTGGTCATAACAAACACCCTCTTCCAACAACACAAGAGAAGACTCTATACATGCTCAACACCAAAATCAGATCGATTATATTCTTTGCAGCCAAAGATGGAGAAGCTCTATACAGTCAGCAAAAACAAGACTGGGAGCTGACTGTGGCTCAGACCATGAACTCCTTATTGCCAAATTCAGACTAAAATTGAAGAAAGTAGGGAAAACCACTAGGCCATTCAGGTATGACCTAAATCAAATCCCTTATGATTATACAGTGGAAGTGAGAAATAGATTTAAGGGCCTAGATCTGATAGATAGAGTGCCTGATGAACTATGGAATGAGGTTCATGACATTGTACAGGAGACAGGGATCAAGACCATCCCCATGG
>NW_011494855.1:46558-47900 GCF_000754665.1 Bison bison bison | reverse complement strand
CAGGAGACAGGATCAAGACCATCCCCATGGAAAAGAAATGCAAAAAGGCAAAATGGCTGTCTGGGGAGGCCTTACAAATAGCTGTGAAAAGAAGAGAAGCGAAAAGCAAAGGAGAAAAGGAAAGATATAAACATCTGAATGCAGACTTCCAAAGAATAGCAAGGAGAGATAAGAAAGCCTTCCTCAGCGATCAGTGCAAAGAAATAGAGGAAAACAATAGAGTAGGAAAGACTAGAGATCTCTTTAAGAAAATAAGAGATACAGAGGGAAAATTTCATGTAAAGATGGTCTCAATAAAGGAAAGAAATGGTAGGCACCTGACAGAAGCAGAAGATATTAAGAAGAGGTGGCAAGAATGCACAGAAGAACTGTACAAAAAGATCTTCACGACCAAGTTAATCACAATGGTGTGATCACTCACCTAAAGCCAGACATCCTGGAATGTGACGACAAGTGGGCCTTAAGAAGCATCACAAACGAAGCTAGTGGAGGTGATGTAATCTCATTTAAGCTATTTCAAATCCTAAAAGATTATGCTGTGAAAGTGCTGCACTCAACATGCCAGGAAATTTGGAAAACTCAGCAGTGGCCACAGGACTGGAAAAGGTCAGTTTTCATTCCAATCCCTAAGAAAGGCAATGCCAAAGAATGCTCAAACTACCGCACAATTGCACTCATCTCACACGCTAGTAAAGTAATGCTCAAAATTCTCCAAGCCAGGCTTCAGCAATATGTGAACCCTGAAGTTCCTGATGTTCAAACTGGTTTTAGAAAAGGCAGAGGAATCAGAGATCAAATTGCCAACATCCGCTGGATCATGGAAAAAGCAAGAGAGTTCCAGAAAAACATCTATTTCTGCTCTATTGACTATGCCAAAGCCTTTGACTGTGTGGATCACAATAAACTGTGGAAAATTCTTCAAGAGATGGCAATACCAGACCACCTGATCTGCCTCTTGAGAAATCTGTATGCAGGTCAGGAAGCAACAGTTAGAACTGGACATGGAACAACAGACTGTTTCCAAATAGGAAAAGGAGTTAATCAAGGCTGTATATTGTCACCCTGATTATTTAACTTATATGCAGAGTACATAATGAGAAACGCTGGACTGGAAGAAACACAAGCTGGAATCAAGATTGCCCGGAGAAATATCAATAACCTCAGATATGCAGATGACACCACCCTTATGGCAGAAAGTGAAGAGGAACTCAAAAGCCTCTTGATGAAAGTGAAAGTGGAGAGTGAAAAAGTTGGCTTAAAGCTCAACATTCAGAAAACGAAGATCATGGCATCGGTCCCACCACTTCATGGGAAATAGATGGGGAAACAGTGGAAACAGTGT
>NW_011494855.1:33211-46458 GCF_000754665.1 Bison bison bison | reverse complement strand
CCATAAAATTAAAAGACACTTACTCCTTGGAAGGAAAGTTATGACCAACCTAGATAGCATATTAAAAAGCAGAGACATTACTTTGCCAACAAAGGTTCGTCTAGTCAAGGCTATGGTTTTTCCAGTAGTCATGTATGGATGTGAGAGTTGGACTGTGAAGAAAGCTGAGCACCAAAGAATTGATGCTTTTGAACTGTGGTGTTGGAGAAGACTCTTGAAAGTCCCTTGGTCTGCAAAGAAATCCAACCAGTCCATTCTGAAGGAGATCAGCCCTGGGCTTTCTATGGAAGGAATGATGCTAAAGCTGAAACTCCAGTACTTTGGCCACCTCATGCGAAGAGTTGACTCATTGGAAAGACTCTGATGCTGGGAGGGATTGGGGGCAGGAGGAGAAGGGGATGACAGAGGATGAGATGGCTGGATGGCATCACTGACTCAATGGACGTGAGTCTGAGTGAACTCCAGGAGTTGGTGATGTACCGGGAGGCCTGTCGTGCTGTGATTCATGGGGTTGCAAAGAGTCGGACATGACTGAGCAACTGATCTGATCTGATAGGAATGAAAAGACTATATGCTTATTCCTCCCTACATGAGGAGATTCCTCATAAACAGCCCTAACCTCAAGTTACTCAAGGATACCATCGTGCCAACTTCCCATCCCTGAGGGATTCTTGATGGTTGACTTGACCTCTGGTCTGCCAGTGGCCATTCTCAAGGTTCTTCAGCCTTCATTTCAGTTCAGTCAGTCAGTCGTGTCCGACTCTTTGCGACCCCATGAATCGCAGCACGCCAGGCCTCCCTGTCCATCACCAACTCCCAGAGTTCACTCAAACTCATGTCCGTCGAGTTGGTGATGCCATCCAGCCATCTCATCCTCTGTCGTCCCCTTCTCCTCCTGCTCCCAATCTCTCCCAGCATCACGGTCTTAGTACATACAAATACCCAGTTTTCAGAAATACAAGATGTAGCATAAAACCACACTAAATAGGACCAGCTGAAAGAAAGCCTAGACTCATGAAAGTTCTCAGTATTCAAAAGATATTCCATTCCTTTAACATAATATAAACAATTAGCTAAAAATATTACCATTAGAATTCTTCAAAGGCTTGTTTTAGTAAGTTATTTCTAATTAATATACTTTTCTACCATTTAGTGCTGCCAAAAACTTAAAAATGGCTTGTTTGCCAAATGGTTTAAATAGGTTACATGCTTCTCTTGATCCATATAAACTTATGTATAGTCAATTAATTTGCTTATCCATCATACTTAAGGCATTGATTCAGAATCAGGTAAAGAGAATTTACAGAGGTTAAAACATAACCAGTCTTGACCTTAGAATTTGGCATGTGAACCACATGTCTTTTTGTCTTTGGGTTGTGTCTATAGATTACTAAATAAAGTTTGTGTGTCAGAAGTATGATAATTATTCAATGCAGAATTTCTATTGCATGTATTTTAATGTAAGTCTTTCTTAAGACTAAGAAGGGCAAGAGAAGGGGTGAATTCCAGCATTATTCTTTTTTTATTTAAATTTATTTTTAATTGGAGGATAATTGCTTTACAATATTGTGTTGGTTTCTGCCACATATCAACATGAATCAGCCATAGGTATATGCAACAGTACTCTTTATAACTTCAAGTCTGTCCTACCTTCCACAACTAAGATATCCCTGGACAGGTTTATTTATGAACAAAGATCTTTTTTAAATAACATAATGCTTCTTTTTTAGTCCTAGATATTCTTTCAGTACAGTAAAGGTGTTAAATCAGCAGAATCAAAGTCATTGCCATGGAAAAAGAATGTGATAACATTTTTATGCAGCCAAACAAAGTAAGTATGAATAAGAGTATGAGAACAGTGGATAAAAAGAAAAAAGAACTTAATGCAAAGTGAAAAGTACTGTTAATACCAGAACTTGTGAAGTATGAATGTTCATTAAGTAGCTTTTATAGTTTTTTCTAATTTTATGATTCATGATATTCTTAAACTAATACTAATAAAATGTATGTATAGGCTAACTTCATGACTGTTGAGTTTTTTTGTAGGGCAAGCCTAGAGTGATAATACACTTTTAATAAACTTTTAATGTCAATTTAAAAATCTTACTTTTATCTCTGGATTTGGACATTCAAACACAATCCAATGAACTGCCAAATGTACATAAAAAGAACCTGTCCTTCAAGTTTTTTAAATACATAAATTTTAAATTGCTTCTTATAAAACTGGATTTAAAATTTCTCATCCTTTCACTCAACAAGCACTTAGGGCAGTCGTGACTTAGTTCAGAGTCTTCCTTGTCAGATAATGCACACATCGACAGTTGGACTATGAAGGGTGCGACTGAAGTCCTAATGGCCAAAAGAGGCCACGGGAAAAATGGCTGAGAGACTACCCAGCCTTTCTTATTAAAGAGCTAGAGCTTAACAAATCATCCTGTTCTTGATTATTTCTTTCATAAAACTGTCAGACAGATGCCGAATAGGAATCAGCAATATAAAATTGTGGTTCCCCAACTGAATCAAGGATTTTTTTTACCATAACTTTAATGTCCCTCTAATGGCATGGGCCCAGTGGGAAACAATGCAAGTTTATAAAAATAGTAAAATACAAGGGGACCCAACAGAAGGCAGGACAGGGAGGTGGGGAGAGAAAGCAAAGACAAAAAGAAAAAAGCCTGTCTTTATTTGAATTTAATTTTTAAACAGCTGTGCCTCATCTAAACGTAGAACAATGGCATAGGTCAAACAGACTCTTTCAGAAGGAGCTTGCTAGCTCCTCTCTGAAAGAATGAAAAAAATGATGGGGCTATCCCAGGATTTCTTGGCCTCGGCACTGTTGACAATTTGAACCAGATAATTCTTTGTTGTGAGGGCTGTCCTGGGCATTACAAAATGTTTATCATCATCCCTGGTCTCTACCCACCAGAAACCAATAGCACCACCCCAGTAATGACAATCAAAAATGTCTTCAAGACACTGCAAAATTGCCTCTGGTCAAGAACGACCAGGCTTGCCCCTACACAAAATATTTTTAAACTTGTCCTTAGTTCCTTCTGAGCTTTCCAGCTGACAGAATGGACTGCTACAGTCATTAACATGATGACTGGCACACTTTCCTCTCATGGCAACTTTCTCCTACCGTGGTATATTTTATTAAATATTTCATCAGGAAATCCATTTCTATTTCTCTTCTCATACTATATTTAATATTTTTAAAGATAATCTGTTTACAGAAATAAAAGGCAAAAAAGAAACATCCTTATAACTAAGTAATACAAAACCATTGTACATTAATTCCCTCCTTATCTCCCCAAGAAATTGTCCTAGAAAGCAGCCAAAATTTAAAATAGTGAAAGAAAGGACTTCCCTGGTGGTCCAGTGCTTACGATTCTGCCTGCCAATGCAGGGGATGTGGTTCCATCCCTGCTCCAGGAAGATTCCACACGCAGTGGGGCAACTAAACTCACGCATCCTAAAGCCCGTGCTCTGCAACAAGAGAAGCCACCGCAATAAGAAGCCTAAGCACCAGCTAGAGAGTAGGCCCACTTGCCGCAATTAGAGAAAAGCCCAAGTGCACCAACAAAGACCCAGTGCAGCCAAAAATAAACAAATCCATAAAAAAAAAGTGTACAGTTCAATGGTTTAAAAAAATAGTGAAAGAGAAGTTAAAGACCACCTCACAAAGCAAATGACAAAAGCAAGGAATGAAACCTGCCATCCTTTCTCCCATCTTAAAAAAGTTTTCTTTTTTCTTGATGACTACTGCTCCCAGCCACAGCACCATTTCTTTGCTTCCTTTGCCACAAAACCCCTCCAAAGAGTTGACTCTGATGTCTCCAATTCTTCTCCTCCCATGCTCTCTTGACCTATTCCAACTGCCCTTGTCAAGGTCTTCAGTAACCTTCACAGTAATAAATGCCATGGTCACTTCTTAACCCTCATGTTACTTCATCAGCAGCATTTGACATAGTCGATTATTCTTTTCTACTTTGATACACTTTCTCCCTTGGCTCTGGGACCCCTCACACTCTTGACTTTCCCCTTACTCACCAGTTGCTCTTTCTAAATCTCCTTTACCAGTTTCCACTCCATCTCCCTTCCCTCGTAATAATACAGTAACCTTGGGCTTAGATCATGTCTCTCAGACTACTCACTTGCCAGGAAATGAGTGCTTATTCAGCCTAAGGTCTTACCACCTAGGTGCCAATGTCTCCCAAATTCACATCATCAGCCCAGCCTCTCCCCCAGACTCCAGATTCATGTGTTTGACCTCCTACTTGTCATCTCCACTTGAATATCAAATGAACACTTCAACTCATATGTGTCCAAAACGGATCTCCTAAAAAAAAAAAAAAAAAAACTGAACTCCTTTCTCACTAAACTTGCCCCATCCACAATCTTCCAATACCAGCTGATAACGACTCCATCCTATTAGTAGCTCAGGTCACAAACTATGGAATCATCCATGACTCATATCTTTCTCTCACACAGCCTGTTAGTTCCGGAAACCGTATTAGCTCCACCCTCAAAATATATTCCAGGTCTTTCCATTTCTCAGGCCCTCTGCTGCTACCGCCCTGATAGTTGCCACCATCATTTCTCAACTGAAACATTGCAAGACTCTTTACTGGTCTTCTAGCTTCTCTCTTGCCCCATGAGGATATTTTCGACATGGTAGCCACAGCAATTCTTTTCAAACTGTCAGTCAGAGCCTATTATTCCTTTGTTCAAAACCTTAAATGATGCCCCATTTCATTGAGGATTAAAGTCAAAGTCTTTAAAATTGCCCACAGGGCCGCATGTGATCTAGTCTTCCCTCACTGTTCTGCCCCCCTTTCCTATTTCTATTCTCTTTACTAATTTCACTCACTCTCCTTTCTGTTTATCAAACATGCCAGGATACTCTCACCAGGGGGTCTTTGCCCTGGCTTTTATCTCTTTCTGAAAGATTCTTCCTCCTCCATAAAAACTACTTTGTCTCCTTCAATATTATGTTTCCAATTAAGTCTACCTAACCATCCTATTCAGAGAAGGCAATGGCACCCCACTCCACTACTCTTGCCTGGAAAATCCCATGGATGGAGGAGCCTGGTAGGCTGCAGTCCATGGGGTCCCAAAGAGTCAGACACGACTGAGCGACATCACTTTCACTTTTCACTTTCATGCACTGGAGAAGGAAATGGCAACCCACTCCAGTGTTCTTGCCTGGAGAATCCCAGGGACAGAGGAGCCTGGTGGGCTGCCATCTATGAGGTCGCACAGAGTCGGACACAACTGAAGCAACTAAGCAGCAGCAGCAGCAATCATCATATTAATAGCTCACCCTCCCACATCAGGCCATCACCAGCCCTCCAAATCCCCCAGATCATGCTCTATTTTTTTCCTCATGCTGCTGCTGCTGCTGCTAAGTCACTTCAGTCGTGTTTGACTCTGTGCGACCCCATAGATGGCCTCCTACCAGGCTCCTCTGTCCCTGGGATTCTCCAGGCAAGAACACTGGAATGGGTTGCCATTTCCTTCTCCAACGCATGAAAGTGAAAAGTGAAAGTGAAGTCGCTCAGTCGTGTCTGACTCTTAGCTATCCCATGGACTGCAGCCTACAAAGGCTCTTCCATCCATGGGATTTTCCAGGCAAGAGTACTGTTGTGGGGTGCCATTGCCTTCTCTGTTTTTCCTCATAGTACATTTCAATTTTTAATCTCAACAGTTTATTCATAGTCTGTCTTCCCTACCTAAAGGCTCCATTTTGTATCCCAAATACACTTCTAGCACAGAGTAAGTCTTCAGTTATTATTTGTCAAGTGAATGAAGAAATGAGTGAGGGGCTGAAATAAAGCAGACTAGTATTCTACACTGAAGTAGAAGCAATCACAGGCTTCTTCATGTTTACTTTATCCTCTTTCTCACTCTCCTTGTTATATATCAAGGGACTAGTTGGGCTGGGAGGGGGCAGGGACTCCTTGGTAGGGAGAAGTAGATAAATATAGCTGGAGAAGGGTTTACTGGGAGATTTTAGGTTTTAAGGGACTTTTTGTCTTTTGGGTTTGGAGGGCTGTTGGAGGACTTGGGGAGCATTTGTAGTCTATCACTCTCATTTTTTCGTTTGGTGGGGCTTTTATTTGGAAGGTACCTGCCAAACCAAGTGAACTATAGAGGGCAGAGATTAGGACCAATCAAAGAAGTGGAGGAGAAGGAATCAAGCTACTGAAAGGAACTTAAGGGAAACAGGGAAAAGAGAACTTCAGGTTTTTAGCCCAGCTCTCTAAAGTAATAAAGAGAACTAAGATTCAGGGCCAATGCCAAGACTAGTAATGAAGACTGTGAATTCAGTGTTCCTTTTATTCCCAGGAGCCTGGAAGTAGCAGCTAGCTTAGGGGAAACCCTGGAGTAATTATATAAATAAGAAAGTTAATCTTTTATATATAAAAGATATGTAAATATAAAGATTAATAATGATATATTAATCTTTTACATACAAAAATTATATAAATAAGTAAATTGTTATAGTGGAAGGTTTTAAAACTATATATGTTTTTTCACACATACATGGTCTCCCCTACTATTTACACACCAATAAGAGGGTCCCTACCTCCCAAGATAAAGGTATAAAAGTAATGAACCACAGATATATTGATTATCCAATGTTGTGTAACAAACTTTAGTGGCTCAGCACAACAGTAACCATTTACCATCTCTCACTGTTTCTGCAACATTGGAATCCAAAAGTAGGCTGGTTGGGTAGACCTAGGTAAGGATTTCTCATGACATTCAGTTAGATGTTGGCTAAGGCTATAGACACCTGAAGGTTTAACTGGGCTAGAGGGTCTGTTCCTAAGGTAGGTCGTGCACAAGGTGGGCAAGCTGAAGTTGACTCTTAGCAAGAAGCCTCAGTTCTTTCCCACATGGGCCTCTCCACCAGAATGCCTGAGTGCTTTCACAACTTGGCCGCTGGTCTTCCCCAAAGTGAGCAGTATAAGAGAGCACCAGATATACAGGAGCATGACAGAAGCCGCCATGTCTTTATGTACAACATAGCCTTCCACCACACGCTACAGGCCACATACAGCCCCAACTCAGTGTGGGACAGGAGTAGGTAAGGGTGTGAACACCAGGAGCCAAAAAACTGACGCCATCTTAAAGGCTAGCTACCACAGCAGGCAAATGGCTTTCCACGTGAATGGCAAAATGACTTGAATCTACCTCAGAGGGGACCCACATGCATCTTTTCCAAATTATACCACTTCAAAAAATGAGAATATTTGTTCACTTTGTCTGACCTCCCTATCCCTAGAGAGGCCCTAAAACCTCTGTACAATATCACCATAGCATTTGTGGGCAGTTAGCCTACTTTGTTAGCAATGTATTTCTAATTTTTAAAGTGGATCACAAACAATAAAGTTGTGATACTTCTGAGGAAAGTGTATCATTCTCTTGATTCAGCATGAAAAAGCAAAATTGATCTCCCTTTCTATGTTAGACTTGAGAGATCTTGAGGAAAGTGAACAGGCAATAAAACACTGAATATAACTCAGCTATTAAAAAGAACGCATTTGGATCAGTTCTAATGAGATGGATGAAACTGGAGTCTATTATACAGAGTGAAGTCAGTCAGAAAGAAAAACGCCAATACAGTATAGTAACGTATATATATGGAATTTAGAAAGATGGTAATGATGACCCTATATGCAAGACAGCAAAAGAGACACAGATATAAAGAACAGACTTTTGGACTCTGTGGAAGAAGGCAAGGGTGGGATGATTTGAGAGAATAACATTGAAACGTGTATTATCATATGTGAAATAGATCATCAGACCAAGTTTGATACATGAAATAGGGCACTCAAAGCCAGTGCACTGGGACAACCCTGAGGGATGACGGGATGGGGAAGGAAGTGGGAGGGGGGTTCAGGATGAGGAACACATGTACACTTATGGCTGATTCATATCAGTGTATGGCAAAAACCACTACAACATTGTAAAGTAATTAGCCTCCAATTAAAATAATTAATTTTAAAAAAACACTGAACATAATCAAAGGAGAGTGTGTCATACAGCTTGGTTATGCCTTTATCCACAGTAAAAAATTTATTCTTAGACCCCAAGAAAGTACCTAATATCTTTATGTCTCAATTTCCTTATATATAAAATGCAGACATGATCACACTCGCATGTACAGAGTGAAATCTGAATTGACATTGGGAACTGAGCTCTAGTTTAAATACATATCAAGATATGCCTATATACATATCTCTCTCTAGATATATAGAGAGACATATTCTGACTTATACATAATATGCAATTACAAATAATACACTTGACCAAATTCCTTATATAGACTATTCATATTTGACAGCATTACTCACCTCTTACTATAGCATTTCTCCACTAACTCTATCAACACTGAGCCTTTCTTTTAACTCTAACCTACTATGACTCTCAGCGCTATGAAAAAAATCTGATGTCATAAACACATTGTGTTATGGTACCACTAAGGACCAAATCCATTCTTAGTTACATAATCCCTGAGTACTACCAGCCCTGCCAGCCTCAAGAGTCCAACGGAGCACAAAGAAAACAGGGATTAAACAATGAGGGGACTAAACAATGTCCTGAAGCTACAAAAATTCCTAACATAGTTTTCATTATTAATTGCTGGCAAAAAATGCAGACAGGTGAAGGTGGAGAGGCAGTGGAGGGCTTTAAAATTATGATTTACACATCTTCTAAATGCCATGGCACCTTCAAGGAATAAATGCTTATGGGGCAGAAAATCATCCAACAGACCCAATCTCCTGCCCCCTTCCCCACTGCCAACATCTCCACAGCAAGATAGAGACCCAGGAGTATAATTTCCCTGCTGATTAGATGTCAAGCAGATATCTCCAACAAATAGCAGTTTTTATTATTACTTTTTTTATGCTATTTTCATCTGCGAGGTTTATAATCCATAAGAGCTACCTAATAATAAGTAAAATCAAACAGCTTTTTTAAAAGCCTGTGTGCTTTTATTGTTATAAATGCTTCACAAGTAAAAAGCAGTCAAAAGCATAAAGATACCCTGATTTGAACTTCCTTAGTGCTTGAACTAGAGTGTTTCTCTTGGCACACTCTCACATCAGGCTTCTGCTTCTCTTGGCAAAATCATGAACCGGCTGATGTTGTCTCAGAGGCTTTCTCATGTCCCCTTTCCAAGCATCACTCTTCTTTCATGGACCCCTTTCGGTTACCTAGGAGCCTCTCCTGCTGCCTTCCACATTCCACCTACTGTTCTAGGCTCTTTGTACTCCTCCCTTCTACCATTACAATATGCTTTTCCTAAGATTGACTTGCTTTGAAAGGATTGTTGGGGGATGGGGAATGAGGATGATGACTTTTACCAAAATGTTGAATTGTTAATAGTCCTCATTATCTTTAGAATTGTTTCCTTAAGCAGAGATTCCTAGAAATGCTATCAACATCTCAGCCCCAAATATTGCAGGTAAGAGGGCTCTCAGCAGGAGGTCTCAGTTCCTTGATTATAACTAGACCTTTTAGAAAAGTGAAATTCATTGGGTAGGGACTTTACTTGGCGTAGGGTGTTGACGTAGGAAAACTGCTCTCCCTGAAACCATCCTCAAGGATGAGAATGAAGCCCTAAATGCCTAGTGAGCATCCAATAGGCTTCTCACTGCACTTAAACTAAAATCTAACTCCTATTTAGGGTCCAAAAAGTTTGGCCTCTCCCTACCAGTCTCTACCTAACATACTGCTCTCCAGCCAAACTGGCAGTTCTCCTGTATTTGAACGTGCCAAGCCACAATCTCATTCCTGCCTTAAGGCTTGCAGAGCCATGTTCCAGCTCTTGGCAGGTAAATTCCTCATCATTTGGTTTCCAGCTCAAATGTTACAATCTAAAGTAACCTCACACACACACACATACACACACACACACACACAAATAAAGTAACCCCACAATCACTTTCCATAATATGTCCTATTTTATTTTCATGATATTAATCATTGTAAAATTTTCTTATTCAGGTATTTGTTTACCTAGTCTTTCCAAGCCTCCCTCTTAATATACCCTTCATTGGGTATCATGTTTATCAATGCACAGAACCTAGTACATATCCAGTAGTCAATAAAATTGCTGAATGAATGCATAAATAGATGAATCCCAGCATAACTTAACCTTTAAATGTGAATGAGAATCCTTGTTGTACTAATAATACTGGGGGAGGAGGGTTAGTATCACTATAATCAATATAACTAACCTATTTTTATAAGACTTTTATTGAAATGGACTACAGCATATCTTTTCATTAAAATATTATAAATATTGGATTGACAAATATTCTTCTATAAAGGTCATTTTATAAAATGTCTTTTAATGAGTGCCACAAATGAAAGCTAGTATCTTCTGTCAATATTAAAAGACTATTTCCCTCTGGCCAATTTCTAGCTTTCTAGATGTGTAGTGTCTGTTGCAAGGACTACAGGAGCCAATGAGCAACTTGCCTGTCACATGCTCTAACAAATCATCTTTTCCCACACACAGAGTAGCTAAGCAGAGAAAACAGCTCTGGATAGAGGATAACCAACATAGGCGGGATGTTGCTAAACGTATAGTTTATTATTCACAAAGTTCACCCCAGCCTGCCAAAAAAACTAAACTGGCAAACAAAAATGCCCTAGCATTTAGCAGTTTGGTTTAAGTTGGTTGTAGCTTAGAAGCAGATGTCTGGGAGCAGTTCAGCAAGCCAGCAGTCAGATGCTTTTGTAGAGTGCTCCTCTTAAAAGGCAACATTGAGGCAAATTAATGGATTCCAACTTCCTGGGCTTGCCTTTGAACTATCACAATTAACTGTGCTTTGCTAAAGGGAAACTCCAAGGATTTTCTCAAAGGTTTATTTTCTTCTAAGAAAGAAATGGTAATCTGGTTTAAAGAAAAAGAAACTCAGCATTAGTAGAGAGAGAGAAACACACACACACACACACACACAAATCAGTAAGAGTTAAATAACATAACTTTTAAAGAAAACATGTAGTATGAGAAAATCTTATTTTTAAAGAACTACAATAAACTTTCTTGAGACATTTCCTAGGAAAGCCTGGTTATTAATTCCTCCAAAAAATCTCTTAACATTTAAATGACAAAACTCTATTAATTACTGGTCTTCAATTAGTTCACCATCTAGTTAAATTTAAAGAAATACAATCCTATTTTGGCTTACAAATCAAAAACTTCTTTGTGTTCAGGGAGGGTAGTAATGAGATATGTTTCATCAAACTGTTATACTAGTTCACTTATTAATTTGGCCTCAATTGTATCTTTTTGCATGTCTACCAAGATTAATTTCAGGGTAAGATTGTCTCCAGTTAGCATGTATTGTAAAACTGGAAAATTTTTTCCACTCTTCATGGATCATTTACAATCTGCAAGGTTTGGGGTGGGTATGAAATGTATTTCTGCCAATGGATAGCCGTTCAGCAGTGCTGAAAACCAATCCTTCTGTTTCATTCATGGTGCGATATGGTTCCATAAAAAGGAGTGAATCAAAAGTGCAGCTAATGCACCCTGTCAATCTGGGTTTAGACTAATTCTTTGAGATTATCATAAGAAAATTGTTTGTAGATGAATATATGAATATATTCTTTCATTCTTTCTTTAGTCATCTACCACTGTAAACATGTACTAATTCATTGGGAGAGAAAAAATCAAGTTTAAGGCCTTTTCTATTTTACAGGAGCTGTATTATTTTTAAAGAAATGCATTGCACTAAAATTATATATCTGTTATAGTTTAGAGCAGAAAAGAGAAAATCCTGGGTGTTTCGTAGCAACATCTAAAAGATTAAGGATCATGGTTTGAAACCCTTTCCAATAAGTGATTTGAGTACTCCGCAGCAATTAAAAGGCAAGCTGAAGCACCAAGATAAAGTTGTGTCCCCCTAGTGACCTCTAGAGTAGAGCTAAGCTCCCACAAGCAAGACTTGGGGAAAAAAGGAAGCAGCAAGCCAAAGCCTGGAGCGCTGCTGCAAACCAAACCTATATTTTCAAGAGTACATCCCTTCGCATCTCAGAGTGTGGTCCTGTTTTATTAAACCCCAAGGCGCGATAAATCTCCGCCTCCCGGGCTATCAGGCCCATTGGGTTGAAATCCAACTTCAAACGCCACTGCTTCCCCCTTCCCACCAAGCTCCGGTGCAGTTCCCCCAGCACAGGCTTCCTCACCGCGCATGGTGCCGAGCTGGTTTCCACCTCTCTGCAGTGCTGCAAGACCACCTCTCCGCCACCGCTAGCTCCCCGGCGTGAGAGTCGAAGCGCTAGGCAGCCGGCCAGCGGCGACCTCTGCTAGTCCGCGCTGAGGTCGCGGGAGGCGAGTGCACCAGCTCCCTGCGCGCAGCGCGGCGCTGGGCGAGTCCTGGATACCCAGCTCCTGCTGGACGCCGCCTACGAGGCTCCCTCCAGAGTCCAGCTCCCGACCACGCCGCGATGCCTGAAGTCACCCCAGCAACAAGCTCATCCTTATCCTCCCTGCCAGCGCTTCTCCCTCTCTGAACTTTCCAACTTTAGAAGCCCTGGTTCCAAAGGAGCAACAGGGGCCCGCCTCAACGACGGGAGTCACTGCCCGCCTCAGCAGGTCGGGAAGAGGGGAAAAGCCTGCAGGGACCCGACCCGTAAGCAAATCCCCTTGACCATGGGGAAAAGGAGAGCCAGACAGCTCCTATCTCCTCTTGAGGCTGGAGGTTGGGGAAATTGATGCAGAACTTGTCACCCTAGGATGAAGGTACGGAGGGAGGAGGGAGGTTGGGAGGAGAGAGTAGTAGAGATGCACCTCGAAAAACTCTCTCTCTCTCTCTCTCTCTCTTTCACACACACACACACACACACACACACACACAGCCTGATTCCGAAAAGGTTAAGACCCAAGGAGCCGAGTCGCTTCTCTCCCCACTGCCCTGAGAGGGTAAGGTGCAACAGATACCCAAGCTCTTGGAGTGGGAAAGGAGTGGGGTGAGGACAAGAGTCTCCAGGTTTCCCCGGGTTACAAAAAGGGGACAAACTCCTATCGGAGTGTCCCCGCAGGTAAAGGAAGGTGCAACAGTTCTCCCCACCTCCCGGAGAAGGAAAACTCTTCCCCAGCAGGCAGCCTTCCACTTGGCCAAGCCCGGATGTAAACAGGCTAGCCACAGGGGCGGTCGGCGGGTGGGAGGTGGGATGGAGCGAGGTGAGAATGGAGCGTTAACTCACCCTTGATGCTGGGG
>NW_011494855.1:32719-32886 GCF_000754665.1 Bison bison bison | reverse complement strand
CCCCAGCCCCCCGGAGCGTTTCCTCCTGCTGTCACCCAGCTCCTGAAGCGGGCACCGTGGAGGGCTTCCAGGCGAGCTCTCGCCGCGGCTCTCAGCTCAGCGAGCTCTTTGTTGCTGTGATGGCATCTGCGAGGCGGCGGCGGCGGCCCGGCTGCGCGCTCGGCTCT
>NW_011494855.1:27381-32619 GCF_000754665.1 Bison bison bison | reverse complement strand
ATGGTGGCGGCGGCAGGGGACTGCTGGAGGAAGTGGGGGTCCCGCGGCCATCTGCGACTCGGGAGGAGAAAGCCAGACGGTCCAACTCTGATGGAGCTCGCATCCTGCCGGCCTCGGCGCCTCGGAAGCTAAGAGCCCCACCCCAGGTGGCAGGGCGCGACGTCGGCGGCGGGGTAGGCCCGCGAAGGGCACCAGTCTCCGTACGCCAAGAACTCCGGCCAACTGCAGGAGTATTGGCACCTGCACTTGCGACCGGGCCGCTCCGCAAAAAGCTGGTCTCGGGCACCAAGCCCGAATTCCAAGCGGGCGATGAGCCCCGGGACGCGCGGATGCCTCTGCCCCTGCGGAACCGAGAAGGGAAGAGGGCCACTGGATAGTGAGTGGTAGAGAGGAGAGAAATTAAGTCCCAGAGGCCGCCCAGGGACAGACAACTGGAAGAATGACCTAGATCAGGCCCTAAACTTCTTATAGCGAAAACTCAGGCAGGTCTCTTAGGGCTGTGGAAAAAAAGGAAAGAAAGAACGCTCTCAGAAACTGGAGGAATTAGGAGGCGGATGAGTGATTTCTTGATCTCCAGGAGAAGCTGTTTCAGTGGTCGAGTTCTTCCTCGCTCTGATTGTGAATTTGACGTTTTCATTACCCGGAAGGAGCTGTCCTCCTCTAACGTGCTGATCAGAAAGGGAATCTCACCGGTGTGTCGGGGCAACAAGGTCATGCAAAAGTCTGACTGATCTAAGAATGTGAAGGTAACCAAGTTATTGTTGTTCAATCGTGTCCGATTCTTTGCGACCCCTTTGCCTGCTGCACGCCAGGCTTCCCTGTCCTTCACTATCTTCCAGAACTTGCTCAAACTTATGTCCATTGAGTCGCTGATGCTATCTATCTCATCCTTTGCCTCCCTTTTTTCATTTTGCCTTCAATCCTGCCCAGCATCAGGGTCTTTTCCAATGAGTTGTCCTAAGTGTTGAAGGTGGCCAAAGTATTGGAGCTTCAGCGTCAGTCCTTCCAATGAATATTCAGGGTTGATTTCCTTTAGGATTGGTAGCCTAGCTTTAAAGGAATGGTGGAAGGAGTAGAGTAGGGAGGAGATTACCAGTATGCATTCGGGAAGATACCAATTCATTTCTTTCTTTGCAGGAACTGGGATTTCCTCAAAACCTACATTCTAATGCACAGAGATCTTATCAGCAGTTCCCTCTTGCCTATATCCCCAACCTAGTCTGATTATCTAAACATCCAGTGATTCAATTCAGTACCACTAGTCAGAAATTGCCCCAGCATTGATGTGGTGCCCCTGTATGAACACTGGAGTCCAGTATACACACTGCTATATTTTGAATGGATAACCAACAAGAACCTACAGTATAGCACATGGAACTCTGCTCATTGTTATGTGGCAGCCTGGATGGAAGAGGGGTTGGGAGAGAATGGATACATGTATATGGATGGCTGGGTTCCTTCACTCTTTACCTGAAAATATCACAACATTGACAATCGGCTATACCCCAATATAAAATAAAAAGTTTGAAGGAAAAAAAAAAAAAGGACACTGGAGTCCAAACCTCTGGTCTTGAATTCTAACCCTACAACATCATAGCTTTGAGAACTTGCACAAGTCATTTAATCCCACTGTGCTGCTTCCTGGTTTGTAAAATATCATCTCAAAGATTCCTTCCAGTTCTAATAAATATCCTGAGATTTTTTAGTCACAAAATAATCAGATTTTTTGCACTCTTTCTAAATTTAACTTTATACAATGTTTTATATTGAGATAAATAGTTTGAAGAAAATATGAAATGCCCAATTCCTCTCACAACAAAGTTGTGCAATGGAATTAAAAAACAAAATAGCAAGCTTATTTTAATTAGCAACATAGGCCCGTTCTCTGTTGTATAGCTAGAAATGAGACTCAATCAAAATTTTCTCTTCCAAAAAGCCATCTTTGATTTAATTCCAAACTACTTTTCAGATTCTTAAGATGTATAAATATTAGACATGGAAACATTCTTTATGTGTTCATACTTTATCACTAAATGCTAATTATTGCTTATATTAAGATAATGTCTGACAATTCATTCGTTACTTTCACCTACTTTATTTCATTTGACGCTGACCACAAACTTGGGAGTTCAGAAGGCAGGCCCTGTCTTCCATGTTTTATAGATGAGGACATGAGGTTCCTGGAGGTACAATTATTTGTTCACAGCTTCCAGGACTTCTGTGAAGCTCTTCTAACTTAACATCAGCCTTATTCCATGACACCAGCTGCCTATGAAATAGAATAGCTCTGTTTCAGACCAGGAGTTGTTTCCTTCTATTTATTCCTTCCATGATGCCATTACTATTAGCAGAGGGAACTCAAGATTTTAGTTGACAAACTGTCTATTTTTTGTACATGGCTTCCCTGGTGGCTCAGATAGCAAGGAATTTGCCTGCAATGCAGGAGACCTGGGTTCAAGTCCTGATTCAGGAAGATCCCTTGGAGAAGGGAATGGCAACACACTCCAGTATTCTTGCCCAAAATATTCCGTAGATGGGCAGGCTATAGTCCATGGGGTCACAGAGTTGGACATGACAGTTTCACTTTCATGATTAACTTGTAGAACTTCAAAGTATTTTTGCATGCATTTTCTTAACTGAAGGTCACAACTATTACAGAAGACTATGAAAAGAGATGTGTTGAGCCGAACCAAACAGATGAGTGAACAGACCCAGAGACATTACAGTCACAGCTACTCAGGCCCTGGGTAGCTCACAGTGCATGCTTTTATTTAAGGATTACAAATGGAATATTTGTAGGGATCAAAAAAGCAAGAGAGTTCCAGAAAAACATCTACTTCTGCTTTATTGACTATTCCAAAGCCTTTGACTGTGTGGACCACAACAAACTCTGGAAAATTCTGAAAGAGATGGGAATACCAGACCACTTGACCTGCCTCCTGGGAAATCTGTATGCAGGTCAAGTTAGAACTGGACATGGAGCAACAAACTGGTTCCAAATAGGGAAAGGAATACGTCAAGGCTGTATATTGTCACCCTGCTTATTTAACTTCTATACAGAGTACATCATGAGAAATGCTGGGCTGGAGGAAGCACAAGCTGGGATCGAGATTGCCGGGAGAAATATCAATAACGTCAGATATGCAGAAGACATCACCCTTACGGCAGAAAGTGAAGAAAAACTAAAGAGCTTCTTGATGAAAGTGAAAGAGGAGAGTGAAAAAGTTGGCTTAAAACTCAACATTCAGAAAACGAAGATCGTGGCATCCAGTCCCATCACATCATGGCAAATAGATGGGGAAACAGTGAAAACAGTGACAGACTTTATTTTGGGGGGCTCCAAAATCACTGCAGATGGTGACTGCAGCCATGAAATTAAAAGATGCTTACTCCTTGGAAGAAAAGTTATGACCAACCTAGACAGCATATTAAAAAGCCAAGACGTTCCTTTGCCAACAAAGGTCCATCTAGTTAAAGCTATGGTTTTTCCAGTAGTCATATATGAATGTGAGAGTTGGGTTATAAAGAAAGCTGAGTGCTGAAGAATTGATGCTTTTGAACTGTGGTGTTGAGGAAGACTCTTGAGGGTCCCTTGGGCTGCAAGGAGATCCAACCAGTCCACCCTAAAGGAAATCATTCCTGAATATTCATTGGAAGGACTGATGCTGAAGCTGAAACTCCACCTGATACGAAGAACTGACTCATTTGAAAAGACCCTGAGCTGGGAAAGATTGAAGGCGGGAGGAGAAGGGGACAATAGAGGATGAGATGGTTGGATGGCATCACCAACTCAGTGGACATGAGTTTGAGTGAATTCAGGGAGTTGTTTATGGACAGGGAGGGCTGGCATGCTGCAGCCCATGGGGTCACAAAGAGTCAGACATGACTGAGTGACTGAACTGAACTGAGAGATCAGTAAAGCAAAATACATGACACAAGCAGTATACATGTGTAAAAAAGTGTTAGTCACCAGAGGCCAGATACTTTGAAGACCCCATGGACTGTAGCCCACTAGTCCTCTGTCCATGAAATTCTCCAGGCAGGAATACTAGAGTGTGTTACCACTTCCTTCTCCAGGGGATCTTCCTGACCCAGGGGTCAAACCCAGGTCTGCTGCACTTCAGGCAGGTTCTTTGCCATCTGAGCCACCAGGGAAGCCCTATACATATGTAGGCTACACTTAAGTGAGAGGTAAAGACTTCAGAAAGTCGAGAGTACATGTACCACTACACAGCTGCAAGTTGGCTTGTGGGAATGGAAACCTTGGATATGAGGATTCTCAAGTTTCAAGAGGATTCAGGAATCTGGATTCCCAGATAAAATATTCTTTTCATGTTGGTTAACATGAAACAAAGCAAAACCAGGCAGGCTTAACAGAACACAACTGTCAGTAATATACAGCTTATGGGCTGTGTATATCTGTATCCATTTTCACATCCCATCAAGTTTTTTTTTTTGGCTGTGCTGGGTCTTCATTGCTATGTGCGATTTTCTCTAGTGGTGACCACTGTGGGCTACTCTCTAGTTGCTACACAAGGGCTTCTCTTGTTGCCAAGGATGGGCTCTAGGGCGTGTGGGCTTCAGTAGTTGCAGCTCCCAGGCTCTAGAGCACAGACTCAATAGTTGTGGTGCATGGGTTTAGTTGCTCTGTGGCATGTGGGATCTTCCCCAACCTGGGTCCAGCCTGGGTCTCCTGCACTGTTAAGTGGATTCTTTACTACTGAGCCACCAGGGAAGCCCTTAGTTGAGTTTTATCACCAAAGAGTAGGTACTAAACCAAATCCTTGGAACTAATCTAATTCTGTTGGTGTCTATACACCCTTAGAATTAGACTTTAGTTATCAAGGCTTTAGGTCCACTTAATCATGATTTCTAAAGATAAATTGCAGAGATTGGTGTTTTTAAATTTCTGGCTGTTCTTAGAGCCATCAATGAGAATGATCACAGTAAATCAAAAATTTTAAGTCATACGTAATTCTGCTGGGCATGAGGAAATCTCTACATTTTATTTGATGATGATAATGAAGGATTGATGGTGACAAGGACAAAACTGGCCTAATATCTATTTCCCTTTATAGGAAGGCTCTGAATGAATCCCTTCCAAAAGTAGTCACAGTGCTACAGTGGTAACTTTAGTTATATGTAGTGTAATATGGAGAAGGCAGTGGCACCCCACTCCACTACTCTTGGCTGGAAAATCCCATGGATGGAGGAGCCTGGTAGGCTGCAGTCCATGGG
>NW_011494855.1:27104-27281 GCF_000754665.1 Bison bison bison | reverse complement strand
GAAGAAAAACTAAAGAGCTTCTTGATGAAAGTGAAAGAGGAGAGTGAAAAAGTTGGCTTAAAACTCAACATTCAGAAAACGAAGATCGTGGCATCCAGTCCCATCACATCATGGCAAATAGATGGGGAAACAGTGAAAACAGTGACAGACTTTATTTTGGGGGGCTCCAAAATCACT
>NW_011494855.1:22585-27004 GCF_000754665.1 Bison bison bison | reverse complement strand
CTGAGCGACTTCACTTTCACTTTTCACTTTCATGCAGTGGAGAAGGAAATGGCAACCCACTCCAGTGTTTTTGCCTAGAGAATCCCAGGGATGGGGGAGCCTGGTGGGCTGCAGTCCATGGTGCCGCTGAGAGTCGGACACGACTGAGCGACTTCACTTTCACTTTTCACTTTCATGCAGTGGAGAAGGAAATGGCAACCCACTCCAGTGTTCTTGCCTGGAGAATCCCAGGGACGGGAGAGCCTGGTGGGCTCCGTCTCAGGGGTCGAACAGAGTCGGACTCGACTGAAGCGACTTAGTAGTAGTAGTAGTAGTGTAATAACTCTATTTAGATTATTCCAGCCCTGTCAAGACTACCTATAGAGTAAAAGATAATCAGAATGGCAGAAAGGAATGCATGTTCCTTGTGTGGAAGTATCAAGTGAGCCAACAGGGAAAATGAACATGTCATACAAATTATACTAAAGACCAAAGTTAAAATATCATTCATACTACAAAAAAGCATGATTGTCATTAATTGTATGTTACTGCCACTGCAGTAAAAAGGTTGAAAATGTAACCCTCAGAAGATTATTTTTGGCTGAAATATTTTATATTGAATATCTATCCATAAATTGGACTTTCCAGGTGGCTCAGTAGTAAAGAATTTGCCTGTTAATACAGGAGACACAGGTTGATCTCTGTGTAGTGCACTAAAAAGAATTCCCTGGAGAAGGGAATGGCTACCCACTTCACTATTCTTGCCTGGATAATCCCATGGACAGAGGAACTGGAGGGCTAAGTCCATAGGGTTGCACAGAGTCAGACACAACTGAAGAGACCTAGCACGCAGTTTAGGGAAAGTGAAAAGGAGGAACGAAAGCTCCGCTGATTTTAATCATTTTAATACCAAAGACTATCAAAAGAATCCAAACTTGCCCCATTACTGGGAAAAAAAAAAAAAAAACTAGTATTTTTAAATTTTACATACAAAAAAAAAAAAAATCATAATACTCACTTCAGCTGAGGTTTTAAGGGAAACTGCAATTATGCGACCACAGCTAAAGAAAGGTAAAAAGAGAAAATATGGCAAGAAGAGAGAGAGATAGTACAACTAGTGCACTAAAAAGAATTCCTATAGCACTTATATACTCAAAATCATCCTATGAAGGAGTGGAGAAACTGAGGCTGGCTTCCTACCCCATCTCACACAACATTATGGATACGTGAGACCTTAAGTTATACACCTTCCCTTTCTCTCTGATCATTATAATAGATACACAGATATTCACTATAATAACATTTTACCTGAATTTAGTTGGAGGGTCCTGGAATGAGAGTTTATAGAATCTTACTTCATTCTAGTTCTTCCACTGATGACCCTTACCTTAAGAAATGTTATTTCACTTAAGCACGTCTGAACTGCACAGAAAGACATGAAATTCAGAGATATCATTTAAGGACTTAAATATCAACTCTAGGTTTCTGAGATGGAACCCTCTCAAGAAGATTCCTTAACACTTTACTACTTTCAGAGCAAAACTCTTCTGCAGAGATACCTGCCTACCCGTGATACAGCTGTCACTACTAGCATTGAATCTATGAGAAAGAAAATTTAATTTTGCTAAGTTCAATTTCCCAGTTGTAACCTAACTCTAGGACTATGTCCTTCTAAAAGGGAGTTAATTAACATGGAGCTTTATTGTACCCACAATGATACGTATGCTTAAGAGAGTTCAACTCCACAGAAACCCACAGGAAACAAAAGAAGGCATTTGGAAAGGCCAAGAAATCCTCAAACTAGGTCTCTGCTCAAATTATCCAGAAGTTCCTCTGGGGGAAATAGCACAGACCTGGCCTGAGTAAAGCAGTGTATAGATGGAATGATAGTCAGACATTATATAGAGATAGTCTGCTGTGTATGATCTATAGTTAAACTCTCAAGATTTTATGGAATATATATATATAAACAACTAAAATTGTTTTCCTTAAGACTCCAGCTGACCTGCTCAAGGACAGAATATTCAATCTGACCTCTGCTAGCTTCCAAGTAATCACTTTACCCTAAAAATGTTCTCATGTCTGCAATAACCCCCTCCATTATAATTCTGTTTATAATTTTGTTCCTTTACTCAGTCTACCAATCAACCAACTGAGCTCCCATATATGAGTGAGCAATTTGCATGTAAAATAAATAGCATACAAAATAAAGAAGCATTTTAGAGATATTTTTGATAATGGGCCAAGTTGTAATTTCCATTTTTTTCTCTTTCTATTTATTCTCTCTGACATGTGTATATGTATTGAGTAATACTATATGCCAGTCATGTTCTAGGTGATTGCGTATACAATGGAGAAATGAAACAACATGATCTGTGCATGCATGGTATTTACAGATTTATAGAGGAGATAGAATTAACCTTAAATTCCTCATGAAAATCGCACATCCAAAGACTCCAGTAGGAAATTTAGGATTAGAACAGTGGTTTCCAAATTCCAAATTGATAGGCATCCCATCAATTAAAAAGAAAATTGCTTACCCAACTCCAACCATATTTATTTGGTTGTACTTACACTGAGTGTACTATTGTACTAATACATGTATACATAATAAAATACATACAAAATCTTGCAGTTTTAAAGGGTAAGGTTTTTTTAAATGGACCATCTTGGTCACCACCAGACACTATTACATTAGAAGAACTAAAGGAAGATCAATGTGGCTGAAGTTTGCTTTGCTGTGCTGTGCTGTGCTTAGTCTCTCAGTCATGTCCAATTCTTTGTGACTCTATGGACTGTAGCCTACCAGGCTCCTCTGTCCATGGGGATTCTCCAGGCAAGAATGCTGGAGTGGGTTGCCATGCCCTCCCCCAGGAGATCTTCCTGACCCAGAGATCAAACCCAGGTCTCCCGCATTGCAGGTGGATTCTTTACCATCTGAGCCACCAGGGAAACCTAAGAATACTGGTGTGGGTAGCCCGTTCCTTCTCCAGGGGATCTTCCTAACACAGGAATCGAAGCAGGGTCTCCTGCATTGAAGGCAGAATCTTTATCAGCTGAACTATCAGGGAAGCCCTGAGGTTTACTACATGGGGATGATTTTAGAAGAGGAAGACATGATTTAATTTACCTGTTATAATAAAACTGATTCCTTGACTCCTGTAAGGGTAATTGGAATAAGTCTAATAAGTTAACTACAGGGCTGTTGTGTTGGATGAGAGTTAAAGTTTCACACTAACACTCAGACGTGTTCTGGAGCCCCTTATTGGGCCTAGAAGCAGTGTTGCTCTATAGTAATGAACACAACTGGCAGTCAGATCTTGGTTTCTAAATACCACTGTCCATAAGACAGAGAGAGGGATCCTTAGAGAAATGACTCCAGGTCTGCAGCAGACGAAGTACTAGGTGAACTAAGAACGTCTTGATGTGCCAGAAAACAAGGAAGTCCTCAAAGACCAATGAGCTCAGGACAAAAGGACAAATGAGCCAGCTTGAAGTAGTTGTCTACTGGTCAAAATTATTAAGATTTGAGTTTTAAAATATATATGTACAAAATAATGATAATGGATTATAATACATTGAATAAAATAAAATTTATGAATCCAGGGGCATGTGAAGTTTCTTCAGTTATGTCTGACTCTTTGCAACCCTATAGACTGTAGCCCACCTGGTTCTTCTGTCCATGGGATTCTCTAAATAAGAATCCTGGAGTCAATTGCCATGCCCTCCTCCAGGGATCTTCCTGACCCAGGGATCCAACACATCTCTAACATCTCCTGCATTGGCAGGTGGGTTCTTTACCACTAGCGTCACCTGGGAAGCCCTATGAATCATCAGATCAGATCAGATCAGTCCCTCAGTCGTGTCTGACTCTTTGCCACCCCATGAATCACAGCACGCCAGGCCTCCCTGTCCCTCACCAACTCCCGGAGTTCACTGAGACTCACATCCATGGAGTCAGTGATGCCATCCAGCCATCTCATCCTCTGTCGTCCCCTTCTCCTCCTGCCCCCAATCCCTCCCAGCATCAGAGTCTTTTCCAATGAGTCAACTCTTCCCATGAGGTGGCCAAAGTACTGGAGTTTCAGCTTTAGCATCATTCCTTCCAAAGAAAGCCCAGGGCTGATCTCCTTCAGAATGGACTGGTTGGATCTCCTTGCAGTCCAAGGGACTCTCAAGAGTCTTCTCCAACACCACAGTTCAAAAGCATCAATTCTTCGGTGCTCAGCTTTCTTCACAGTCCAACTCTCACATCCATACATGACTACTGGAAAAACCATAGCCTTGACTAGATGGACCTTTGTTGGCAAAGTAATGTTTCTGCTTTTGAATATGCTATCTAGGTTGGTCATAACTTTCCTTACAAGGAGTAAGTGTCTTTTAATTTTATGGCTGCAGTCACCATCTGTAGTGATTTTGGAGCCCAGAAAAATAAAGTCT
>NW_011494855.1:15205-22485 GCF_000754665.1 Bison bison bison | reverse complement strand
CATGAAGTGGTGGGACCGGATGCCATGATCTTCGTTTTCTGAATGTTGAGCTTTAAGCCAACTTTTTCACTCTCCACTTTCACTTCATCAAGAGGCTTTTGAGTTCCTCTTCACTTTCTGCCATAAGGGTGGTGTCATCTGCATTTCTGAGGTTATTGATATTTCTCCCGACAATCTTGATTCCAGCTTATCCAGAAGAGAGAATTTTAGTTAGGTTTTTTTTTTTTTTTTTTAAGAATTGAGCTAGTAAGTGTAGAAGATAGAATTAGAAAATCATCATTTGGCAAACTTCCCATATAACATCTAAGGATCATCAATGGATGCTAAGGCCTTTGGATAAAAGGTTGTTGAGAACATGATATTCTTATATATTATCCTGTATATTAGTTGTTGACTGAAAAGGGAAAATTGTATCTTTAATGGAGAGTTGGTGTGGTCACCACCTTAATCAGTAATCAAACTTAGCATCACCAATAGCTGAACTATGTGTCATGTGCCTCCTGATGGGAATCGATGAGAAATACACATCACCTATGTAGTTTCCTTATAAAAAATGTTTAACCTAAATCTAATAATGATGAAACGAATCAGATATAATCAAAATGTGCAATTCTATAAGACACTGTCCTGGATTTTTATTTTTTTAAATATAAAAGTCAGCATCATGAAAAAAACAGAGGAACTAAAGAGGTATAAATATCAAATGCAACTGGATCCTGGATCAGGGTGGGGAAAGCAGACCACATATAACAGACATTTTGGACAATTAAAAAGTTAAATATGGACTGTACATTAGATATTATTCAATTAATGTGGTTTTCTTACGTATATTAGTAGTATTGGTATATAGGAGAATGTCCTTATCCTTAGGAGATGCATACTGTTGTTGTTATATAAGAGGTTGGCCCATATAGTATTGTTATGTAGTGATAGCTTATGGTGAATGATGTCAGATTTGTGATCTCCGAAGAAGATTTAGCTTTGGGACCAGGGACCAGGCTTGTTAACTCAAGAGTTTTTGTGTATCAGAGTTTTATTAAAGTGAAAAAAGCGACAGAGGAAGCTTCTGGCATAGACATCAGAAGGGGAATGGAGAGTGCCCCCCTCAGTGGTCTTAGCAAGGGAGTTATATACTTTTTTAATTGGTTATTACAGTAAATCAAAAGAATGTCTCGAGATTGTAAAAGCTCTTACCAGACACACTACCATAATATACATATTAAGATGATAGGATTAGTCAGAAGTTTCTCAAGAAGGAGAAACATATCCTCGAGCAGGAAACATTATTGTTATATAGTCATTGGTACAGAGTTTAAGGAAAAACTTGAGCAGCTCATCCTTGAGCAAGCCTTTTGTTGTGCAAGCATCAGCTCTGGACTTAAAACGTTTGTCCTTTCCTCCTCCTTGAGAACTCCAGACCCCTATCTCCTCCTCAAGAGCCCCAGACCCCTTTGTCTTCCTCGAGGACCCCAGACTTCTTATCAACCTGCCTAGGAATTGATTCTCTCAATAGGAGTAGTGTTATGTAGGACAATGTATTGTTACATAGGAGAATATCATTAGTATTTTTATAAAGGAGAATGTCCTTATTCTTAGGAGATGCATACTGAAGTATTAAGTGGAAAAAATAAAAATGACTATTTATTAGCAATTCATAAGGTTAGACAATATTTAGAAGCAAATGCCATGGTGTCTGCAACTTGCTTTCAAATGCTTCAGCAGAAACATTAATACATGACAGATAAGTAGGTAGGTAGGCAGACAGATCAACTGAGTAAGATAAAACATTAAAAACTGATGAATGCTGGTGAAGAAATAGGAATACCCATTGTAAAAATCTTTCAACCTCTTTGTTGGCTTGACATTTTTCAAAATACAAAATAGAAAAATGAGGGAAGTGAAACATTCAGCTTTGCCCAGTTAATGGTAAAACAGTTTAAGATAAACCTAGTCACTTGGGAGATTAGTCCTCAGTTTTTCAAGGTTCTTTTCCTCTTACTCTTTCTCTTCCTCTCTCATCTTTTAAAATCTGAACACAGAAGTTTATTATATATCTTAACAATAGCATAGTTGGGCTGTCTTCTGGTCTACACATTGTGCTTCTTCCCTGGCATCCAGATAATGCGTGGGTGATGCATAGCTTGCCTCACTGAGCTCTGGGCATTGGTTCATATATGTTTACTGTGATAACTGCTAAAATGGGTGGGGTTTGTCAGATCTCCTGGCATAGGCAATGCAGGATGATGGCTCTCAAGAAGCTCAACCATCTCCTCCTGCTGATCAGGCTACTTTCATTGACTTTCACTGATGCTGCAAATCCTCCGCAACTTGGCAAAATCCTCCATCTGGATTTCATCTTGGAGTTGCTCACTCACAACTACCACTATTATGTTCTTTGAACAGAGACCTCTACTGAGACCTCCTCTGCTGTGACTTCCTGGCAAGTATATTAATGTTTATTTCTAAACTACCCTTTATATAGGACTTCCCTGGTGGCTCAGACGGTAAAGCGTCTGCCTACAATGCGGGAGACCTGGGTTCAATCCCTGGGTCAGGAAGGTCTCCTGGAGAAGGAAATGGCAACCCACTCCAGTATTCTTGCCTGGAAAATCCCATGGACTGAGGAGCCTGGTAGGCTGAGGAGCCTGGTAGGCTGTAGTCCATGGGGTCACAAAGAGTCAGACAAAACTGAGTGACTTCACTTTCACTTTCACTTCTTGCTTTCATCCTTTATGTATCCTAAGAGTTTTCTAGGAAACTCTCTCTCTCTCCTGCCATATGCACCAGCTACTATTCTACCTAAAACACCATGACACAATTTTTATGCTTCTGTGGCCATCCCCTGTTGGTATAGGGTTTTTCTCAAAGGCTTTCAAACTCATGACCAGTAAGGTTCCCAAATTTCTCCAAAACTTTCAACCCACACAATTGCACTATGAGCAAAGGACACGGTCTCATCTCTCATGCACTTGTCTCTCACACACACCCCTTAACTCTTTCCCCAGCACTTGCTACTTTTCATACAATGGGACTTTTGTTGGATCATAGCCTCCATTCTTTCTCTATTATGGTTCCTTTTTTAAAATAGAGTATTAGATTTAGTTTCAAATAACTAAAAATTTCCTTTGGTTAATAGAACACTTTCGAAATTCAGATGCCTTCTTTCCCTTTCCAAAGGCCTGAATTTCAAGACAAATGTCTGACAAGGGACTCGAGAAAGTTCACCATGAGATTTCAAACTTAGCAAAGGTCATTTTCTCTAGGTGGATTATGCCTTCCTGGAAGCAATGATTGCCACCGACGCAGTGTGCAAGGAGCCACAGGGAAATGGCTTATGAGGAATTAAATACTCACTGGTTTCCTAAGCCAGAAACATTATCCTCATTAAGGTTGTCTAAGCATATTAAATCAGGAAATCTGAGGACTAGTCACAACTTCTCTGCTGATATTCTTTGTGACTTAGGACTAATTCCATGATAAGAAAAAATAATAGTAGCAGCAACTACTGAGCTCCTCTTATGATGGCCAGTGATGCTTTAACTTTTTATACTCCTGTCCCAGCCTCCCAGTTATTATACTTATTCCTTGTCAATACCCTCTAGTCTTTGGCCCCAAGATTTTTATGTGAGAAAATACAAATTCTTACATACAGATGGCCAAAAAAAGCATATGAAAAGATGCTCAACATCAAGATGCTCTAATTAATATGCTTTGATGAGCATCAAAGATGCTGTAATTAATAGAGCAATGCAAATCAAAACCACAATGAGATATCACCTAACACCAGTCAGAATGGCCATCATCCAAAAATCTACAAATAACAAATGCTGGGGAGGGTGTGGAGAAATGGAAGCTTCCTACACTGTTGGTGGGAACATAAATTGGTACAACCATTATGGAGAAAAGTGTGGAGGTTCCTAAAAAACTAAAAATAGAGTTATCATATGATCCTGCAATACCACTCCTGGGCATACACCTAGAGAAAACCATAATTCAAAAAGATACATGCATCCCAATGTTCACTGCAGCACTGTTTACAACAACCAAGATATGTAAACAACCTAAATGTCCATCGAGAAATGGATAAAGAAGATGTGGTAGAAGTATACAATGGAATAATACTCAGCCATTAAAAAGAACAGAATAAAGTCATTTGCAGCAACATGGATGGAGCTAGAGATTGAGTAAAGTAATCAGAAAGAGAAAAACAAATATCATATGATGTTGCTTACATGTGGAATCTTTAAAAATGGAATAAATTGTATTTATTTACAAAATAGAAATAGTCACATATGTAGAAAACAACTTATGATTACTGGTGGGACTGGGGAGGAGGGATAAATTAGAAGCTTAGTATTGAGTAGATAACTAATAAGGACCTACTGTATAGCACAGGGAACTCTTTCCAGTACTCTATAATAACCTAAATGGGAAAAGAATTTTAAAAAGAGTGGATATATATGTATAACTGATTCACTTTGCTGTACAGTGGAAACTAACACAGCATTTTAAACCAACTTTAAAATTTTTCTTTAAAAAACTTTTAAAATATTTTTTTAAAAAACTTTTAAAATATAAAATTTTTTTTAAAAAACTTTTAAAATATAAAAAAATTTAAAACTTTACAATATTATAGTGGTTTTGCCATACATTGACATGAATCAGCCATGGGTGTACATATGTTCCCCATCCTGAAGCCCCCACCCACCTCCCTCCCCATCCCATCCCTCTGGGTCATCCCAGTACACCAGCCCTGAGCACCCTGTCTCATGCAAGAAACTTTTCTTTAAAAAAAGAAATTTAAAAAGAAAGAAAACATAATCTCTTATAATTTAAACTGCTATTGTGCTTTTTGATATTTGCAGTTTTTTTTTTTCTTTTTTCTCATTTTTTTTAGTTCTACAAGTTTATTGCTATCAACCCATCTCTATCCACCTTCATGCATGTGCATGCTCAGTCATGTAACCCCATGGACTGCAGCTCACCAGGCTGATCTGTCCATGGACTTTTCCAGGCAAGAATACTGGAATGAATCGCCATTTCGTTCTCCAGGTGCAGTCACTTTTTTAACTGTTACAAGTGGATGTAAGTGCAGGTAAGTTTGCAGATATTGGTGGCAGGATGTTGAGAAATTTTCTAACAGCTTCTGCAGGAGATGAGATAAAGCTTAGTTTGAGGGCGTAAATTGTGGGGAAGAACATCTGAGAAAAATAGAACAATTTGGCATACCTATTGTGGGGACTAAGAGAAAGAGATAACAAGAGATGCTGAAAGAATTCTGAGCACTGTTATGGCACGACAGTGTTGAAGACAATGTATGTATAGGAGAATCAAGCTGCGAAATACTTTATTTTACTCAGTCAATGCATAAGACCAGAGAAGGCAGGCAATTAAATTGATCTTTAGTGTATGCTTTGTAGGAAAGATTTGCAAGGATAAGAAGTTGAAGAGAAAATAATGTATTATGGATTCTAGCCAGAATAAGGATGGATAGGATGAAGGGAGGAAACCGATCATCTCACTCTACTACTAAAAATCCTTGCGACGGGCTTCCACTTCTTGTAGAAGAACATCCAAATCCTCAACATGCCAACATGGGAATAATCTGACCCATGACTATTTCTAGCCTCCTCTGGTGTCATTCTTCCTTTTGCACTCTGCACTGAAACCATGCACAAAGTGGGCCAGAAGAAAGTAATCTAAGTATATAGTTTTTGATAAATTTTATTGCATTCCTTTCCCATGTACATCCCCCCAGCCTGGCTGTATAGTCAAATCTTTTTGGCTTCTGAAAGATCATTTTCCAGTAGCCTGGCCCCTTTTCTCTGTTACTAGCAACATCCAGTGTTAGTTTTTTCATCTTTCCTTCTCCTTGAAGCTTAATCGGTCTCTCTGCCTCCATTCTCTTATCTCCTTAATTCATCTTCACATTCACAAATGCCTTGGTTATGTTGCTGTTACACAAAGCAAAGCATATTCTTCTATTCTGAAAGCTTATTTAACAAAGTACAAGCTCTCCATGTCACATAAAGTTGTCTATGGTCTGGCCTCAGCTTGCCTTTCCAGCTCCCTCTCTCTCTACTCTGCCCTCAGCACTTAATGTTCTAATCAAATTGCACTTTTCACAATTCCTTAAATATGTCGTGTATGTTCATATTTGTTGTTCACATTGTTTCTTCTATATTGAATACTCTACTTTCCATCTTCACCTTAAGGGATAGAGTCTTATTTATCCCTTAAGGGCTAGCCTATATGGTATTCACTCCAATCTTCTGCTGACAAGTAATTGCTCCTTTTTGTGCATTACATAGCATTACTTTTGTGTCTTATCATTAATAGTTATTTTTTTTTTACCTCATATCTTGATAATCTATATGGATGTCTATCTCCCTACTAAACTAGATGGTCCATTAGGATGGAGACTTTGGTCTTAACCACTGTAATGAGAGTTTAGCTCATTGTTTCTTGATGAACAACTCCTTGGCTAGAGTGGTAAAGTGAAAAGTGAAAGTGTTAGTCACTCAGTTGTGTCCAACTCTTTGTGACCCTAGGGACTATAGCCCACCAGGCTCCTCTGTCCATGGAATTCTCCAGGCAAAAGTACTGGAGTGGGTAGCTATTCCCTTCTGCAGAGCAGTAAAAGATAGGACTGAAAGATAGGGCACTTTGGGATTAGGTTAGGGAGTCCCTGAAGTCTCTTGTAGGCAGCATATACTTGGGTCTCGAGTTTTTTTGGCATCCAGCCGCTCTGTGCTTTTTGATTATTGAGTTCAATCCATTTACTTTTAGGGTAATTATTGATATTTACCTGCCTCCTGAGAAATCCGTATGCACGTCAAGAAACAACAGTTAGAACTAGACATGGAAAAATGGACTGGTTCCAAATTGGAAAAGGAGTACATCAGGGCTGTATAGTGTCACCTTGCTTGTTTAACTTACATGCGGAGTACTTTATGTGAAATGCCAAGCTGGATGAAGCACAGCTAGAATCAAAATTGCAGGAAGAAATATCAATAACCTCAGATATGCAGATGACACCACCCCTATGGCAGAAGGCGAAGAGAAACTAAAGATCCTCTTGATGAAACTGAAAGAGGAGAGTGGAAAAGCTGGCTGAAAACTCAACATTCAGAAAACTAAGATCATGGCTTCTGGTCCCATCTGCTGCTGCTGCCGCTAAGTCGCTTCAGTCATGTCCGACTCTGTGCGATCCCATAGACGGCAGCCCACCAGGCTCCGCCGTCCCTGGGATTCTCCAGGCAAGAATACTGGAGTGGGTT
>NW_011494855.1:3390-15105 GCF_000754665.1 Bison bison bison | reverse complement strand
GCCATTTCCTTCTCCAATGCATGAAAGTAAAAAGTGAAAGTGAAGTCACTGAGTCGTGTCCAACTCTCAGCGACCCCATGGACTGCAGCCTACCAGGCCCCTCCATCCATGGGATTTTCCAGGCAAGAGTACTGGAGTGGGGTGCCATTACTTCATGGCAAATAGATGGGGAAACAATGGAAACGGTGGCAGACTTTATTTTGGGGGGGCTCAAAAGTCACTGCAGAGGTAAAGAAAAAATCACTGCAGAAATTAAAAGATGCTTGCTCCTTGGAAGAAAAGTTATGACAAACCTAGACAGAATATTAAAAAGCAGAGACATGACTTTACTGACAAAGGTCCATATAGTCAAAGCTGTGGTTTTTCCAGTAGTCATGTATGGATGTGAGAATTGGACCATAAAAAAACCTGAGCACCAGAGAATTGATGTTTTTGAACTGTGGTGTTGGAGAAGACTCTTGAGAGTCCTTTGGACAGCAAGGAGATCAAATCAGTCAATCCTAAAGGAAATCAAAGCTGAATATTCACTGGAAGGATTGATGCTGAAGCTGAAGCTATAATACTTTGGCCACCTGATGCAAAGAACTGACTCATTGGAAAAGACCCTGATGCTGGTAAAGATTGAAGGTGGGAGGAGAAGGAGACAACAGAGGATGAGATGGTTGGACAGCATCACCTACTTGATGGACATGAGTTTGAGTGAACTCTGGGAATTGGTGATGGACAGGGAAGCCTGGCATGGTGCAGTCCGTGGGGTTGCAAAGAGTCAGACACGACTAAGAGACTGAACTGAAGTAAACTGATGTTTAAGGACTCTCTAATGATGTCTTACTAATTGATTTCTGACTATTTGGTATTTCCACTATTTTTTTTTCTCCTTCTAACCTTTGTGAATTGGTGATTTTGCATGGTGATACGTCTAATTCTTCTCTCTTTATGTTGTATACATCTATTATAGGTTTTTGTGTTATGGTTGCCATGTGATTACACATGCATGCTTGTCTCTTCAGTCATTTCCCACTCTTTGAAACCCTATGGACTGTAGTCTGCCAGGCTCTTCTGTACATGGGATTCTCCAGGCAAGAATACTGGACTGGGTTGCCATACCCTCCTCCAGGGAACTTTCTCCACCTAGGGATCTAACATGAGTCTCCTGAAATGCAGGCAGATTCTTTACCACTGAGCCACTGGGGAAGCCCATGGTTACTATGAGACTTACCCAAAACATAGATAAAATAATCTATTGTATCCTGATAGAAACTTCAATTGCATATAAAAACTTCACTTTCTTGCTTCCGTCCTTTTATGATTTTGATGTCACAATTTATCTCTTTTTATATTGTGCGTTTGTTAAGTTACAGTGGCTACAGTTATTTTTAAAACTTGTGTTTAACCTTTGTACTATAGTTAAATGGTTAACATACCCTCATGTTACAAAATTAGTTTTTTTTTTAAGTTTTAAAAAAGTGTTTATTTATTTATTTTTGGCTGTGCTAGATCCTCGCTGCTCTGCAGGCTTTTCTCTAGTTGTGGAGAGCAGGGGCCACTCTCTAGTCGCAGTGCATGAGCTTCTCATTGCAGTGGCTTCTCTTGTTGTGGCGCATGGGCTACAGGCCACACGGGCTCCAGTAGTTACAGCGCCTGTGCTCAGTAGCTGCAGTTCCCAGGCTCTGGAGCACAGGCTCAATAGTTGTGGCTTAGCTGCTTTGCAGCATGCGGGATCAAACCCGTGTCTCCTGCATTGGCAGACAGATTCTTTACTACTAAGCCACGAAGAAGCCCAGAATTAGCCTTCTAAATCTGACTATATATTTGTCTTTACCAGTATGCTATGCATTTTCATATGTTTTCATGTCTAATTAGAATCTTTTCATTTCTGCTTGAAGAATTCCTTTCAGCATTTCTTGCAAGGTAGGATAAACTCTCTCAGAAAGTTTTTGTCTGGAAAAGTCCTTTTTCTCGTTCATATCTGAAGGATATCTTTGCTGGATAAAGTATTCCTGACTGGCATTTTTTTCTTTTAAAACTTTGACTATATCACTCCACTTTCTCCTCGCCTATAGGGTTTCTGCTGAGAAATTTACTGATAGCCTAATGGAGGTTCTTTTGGAGTTTACAACTTTTTTCCTTTGCTGGTTTTAAGATTATACTTGTCTTTGATTTTTGACAGTTTCATTATAATGTACCTTGGAGAAGGCCTTTTTGCACTGAGATAATGGAGTAATCTATTCGCTTTGTGAACTTGTATGTCTAAGTCTCTCCCCAGGCTTGGGAAATTCTCAACATTTTTTTTTCTTTAAATAGCCTTTCTGCCCCTTTCTCCCCTCTGGAACTTCAATTATTCTAATATTTGCACATGATGTCCCATAGATTATGCAGGCTTTCTTCTCTCTTTTTCATTCGTTTTACTTTGTTCTCCTTTGGATTATTTCAAAGTTCCCATCCTTTAAGATCCTTGATTCATTCTATCTTTAGTCTGTTCTTCTGTAGACACCCTCTATTGCATTTTTCATTACCTTCATTGGCTTCTTCAGCTCTGGACTTTCTGTTTGGTTCTTTTCAATTATTTCTATTTTCACTAAAAGTCTTATTTTGTTCAGGTATTGTTTTTCAGATTTCATTGAATCATACTTTTTGGTCACTCACTGAGTTTCCTCAAACAGCTACCTTGAATTCTTTATCAGATTACCTGCAAAATTCCATTTCTTTGAATTTGCATGCTGGAGGATTATTGTGATCTTTTGATAATAACGAGTTTCCTTGATTGTTGATGTTCCTGGGGGGGTTGCATTTCTGTTCTTGCCTTTGAGGTGGCATATACCTCCTCAAAACTTTACTTACTGACTTCTGGTGGCAGTTTTTTTGGTTGGTCCAGCTTATGTGAGCTGCTTTTTCCAGCCGTGTATGAACATACCTGCTTCACTCTTCTTGCTCCCTCTTGTGGCAGAATTCTTAAATTTTATGTCCTTTCTGGTTCTTACAACTCACTAGCTGGTTGTTCGGAGAAGGCAATGGCACCCTACTCCAGTACTCTTGCCTGGAAAATCCCATGGACAGAGGAGCCTGGTGGGCTGCAGTCCATGGGGTCGCTAAGAGTCAGGCACGACTGAGCGACTTCACTTTCACTTTTCACTTTTCTGCATTGAAGAAGGAAATGGCAACCCACTCCATGTTCTTTCCTGGAGAATCCCAGGGACAGGGGAGCCTGGTGGGCTGCCGTCTAGGGGGTCGCACAGAGTCGGACACGACTAAAGTTTGTGGGTTCTCTCTTGCCCACAGACCCTGGCCAGTTTTCTGAAGGGACTCCCTGTTCAGGTGAGCTTGCTTTATCTACTGCACTGAGGAGCAGGCACCAGGAGTCAGCTGCAGAGTGTGGGGAAGTGCTGATTTAGCTCTCAGGGCCTTGAGGGTGTCCATGGGCCAGGTTGGGTTATCCTTGGATGAGGTTTTTCTAGCGGCTCACAATGAGCTTCCTGCTGGAGTCCTGATAATAGTCAGCAGGAATCTCACTCCCTTAATTAGCCCTTTGATATTTCCTTCTGCCTCCTTCTTGATTTTCTCCTCCCCCAAGTCATGGGGGTCCAACCTCAATGCTCTGGGTGCCACAGGACAGTAACCGGCTTCTCCAGCAGTGTTCCACATAGCTGAGGTGGCCAGGCACTCACCCACCATTCTCCCATGGGATAGGTCACCACTGGCTAATTCAGCTTCACAGCTGTGCTGCTTTGGAAGCCAAGCAAAGCTCTTCTTCTCTGAGATACATCAAAATCTATATTCTTTTTTGTTCAAATTAAGAGCTGTAATCTCTCTTTGGGAAGGCTGGACTTTTATTAAGTCTGTCCTGGTGTTCCTCCACCAGGATCATGAGGGACTATGGCTACTTCATAAGCTCCTGTTAGTTCCACTGCTGGCACCAAGGTATGTCTGCCTATTACCCAATGCACAGGTGGGCAAGACTCCTCCTGGGCCCCTTGAAGTATTCTGTTGAATCCCACAGAGGTACTTTTTTTCATAGATAGATGCCTAATTAAGTTGTTTAAAATGAAGGGGACAAAAAGAGAGTTGTCTTACGATGCTGACATCATTCTCTTGCTTCTGAGTGTCTACTATGAATTGGAAGGGAACTTATAGTCCATCTAATTAAACTTCTCCAGTTTAAACATAAGGAAATTGAAACATAGTAACTTGAAACAGTTTGGTGTACATGCAAGTGAAAGTGAAGTTGCTCAGTTCAGTTCAGTTGCTCAGTCATGTCCGACTCTTTGTGACCCCATGAATCGCAGCACGCCAGGCCTCCCTGTCCATCACCAATTCCCAGAGTTCACTCAAACTCACGTCCATCGAGTCAGTGATGCCATCCAGCCATCTCATCCTCTGTCGTCCCCTTCTCCTCTTGCCCCCAATCCCTCCCAGCATCAGAGTCTTTTCCAATGAGTCAACTCTTCGCATAAGGTGGCCAAAGTACTGGAGTTTCAGCTTTAGCATCATTCCTTCCAAAGAAATCCCAGGGCTGATCTCCTTCAGAATGGACTGGTTGGATCTCCTTGCAGTCCAAGGGACTCTCAAGAGTCTTCTCCAACACCACAGTTCAAAAGCATCAATTCTTCGGTGCTCAGCCTTCTTCACAGTCCAACCCTCACAACCATACATGACCACTGGAAAAACCATAGCCTTGACTAGATGGACCTTTGTTGGCAAAGTAATGTCTCTGCTTTTTAATGTGCTATCTAGGTTGGCCATAACTTTCCTTTCAAGGAGTAGGCGTCTTTTAATTTCATGGCTGAAGTCACCATCTGCAGTGATTTGGGAGCGCAAAAACATAAAGTCTGACACTGTTTCCACTGGTTCCCCATCTATCTGCCATGAAGTGATGGGACCAGATGCCATGATCTTAGTTTTCTGAATGTTGAGCTAAGCCAACTTTTTCACTCTCCACTTTCACTTTCATCAAGAGTCTTTTTAGTTCCTCTTCACTTTCTGCCATAAGAGTGGTGTCATCTACATATCTGAGGTGATTGATATTTCTCCCAGCAATCTTGATTTCAGCTTGTGCTTCTTCCAGCCCAGCGTTTCTCATGTACTCTGCATATAAGTTAAATAAGAAGGGTGACAATATACAGCCTTGACGTACACCTCTTCCTATTTGGAACCAGTCTGTTGTTCCATGTCCAGTTCTAACTGTTGCTTCCTGACCTGCATATAGGTTTCTCAAGAGACAGGTCAGGTGGTCTGGTATTCCCATCTCTTTCAGAATTTTTCACAGTTTATTGTGATCCACACACTCAAAGGCTTTGGTATAGTCAATAAAGCAGAAATAGATGTTTTTCCGGAACTGTCTTGCTTTTTCAATGATTCAGCAAATGTTGGCAATTTGATCTCTAGTTCCTCTGCCTTTTCTAAAACCAGCTTGAACATCTGGAAGTTCATACATAGTTCACATACTGCTGAAGCCTGGCTTGCAGAATTTTGAGCATTACTTTACTAGCGTGTGAGATGAGTGCAATTGTGTGGTAGTTTGAGCATTCTTTGGCCCTGCCTTTCCTTGGGATTGGAATGAAAACTCAGCTGTGTCCAGTTCTTTTCCACCCAGTGGACTGTAACCCATTAGGCTCCTCTGTCCATGGGATTCTCCCAGCAAGAACACTGGAGTGGGTTGCCATTTCCTTCTCCAGGGGATCTTCCTGACCCAGGGATCAAACTCAGGTCTCCCCCATTGCAGGCAAATTCTTTACTGTCTGAGTCACCAGGGAATCCCAACTAAGCAGTTTTTTTAAAAAAAATAGCCTACAAGAGATTCCTTCCATTGCTACCTAATCCAAAGTTTCCCAAGTTTAATACAAAATTTTTACACATTTGAGTGTGTGAGACAAAATTGATGGCATTCTGGAACCTATGAGGAGCAATACCCTGATGACCAAAGTCAAAACTCTAAAATATGAAGGAATTCCTTGGCAGTCCAGTGACTGGGACTCTGAGCTTTCACTGCCAATGGTGTGGATTCAATCCCTGGTTGGGGATCTGAGGTCCAACAGGCTGTGAGATAAAAAAAAAAAGAGGTTCTCCTTCAATTCAGGCCCTCATTGCTTTATATCTTATTTTATAAAAACCTTCCTTCCTAGCTTGTTTCTTTGCTTTCATAGTTTCCTCTCTATAAATTCATCTCATAGATCTCTAAGATCACGTGCCACCTCCCTAATCTAAAATGAATGCCTCATTTCATCAGTCACTTAATTTAAAACTCCTGACTACCCTTCATTGGCTTCCAGAATAGAATAGTGATTAAATGATAAGAGACAGATCTAGATTCAAATCATGGCTCTTCCCTGTCACTTTCTTTGATATTGCAAGCTGTGTTTCAAGTAACTCACTTAAACACTATGATCTTTGATTTATACGACTGATGAATGGAGATGAGAGTTTAAGATTTAGATACTAGAGTTCAGTCAAATCTAAAAATCTCCCTTCCACATAGCTTAATTACTTGAATAGTTAATGCAAAAGAGCAACTTTTTAAAGCAGCAAAAACATATCAACAGCCGTCAAACAAGGGGAAAGGTCATGTCATAACCTTCAAAAATTAGAGACTATCAAAGAAAAATACACAAGTTTCCAAAAATGTACAGAACAAAAGCTCAGAGCCTTTTAACATCATCCTCCAAACTATGTAGGAAAGATAAATGAACAAGATCCTGAAAACTTTAAACCACCCTCCCAACCTGCCCTGAAACCTGAGAATTTATCTCATTCTCATTTATCTCATTTATAAATTTATCTGAATTTATCTCATTCAGATGAGATATGAAGACAAAGAACTTTGCAAGGCGGCCAAAGTTTTACCCTAACTACCTTTTTGTCCTGCCAAAAAAGGGAACCTTTCAACTCTCTTTCAGCTGGGGGAAAATGGAGAGGATAGCAGAACAATCATAAACAGAAGAGTTAATTATTTCCAACAATAAATGGGGATTTAGCAGAAAGGAAGAAAAAAAAGGGAATAATTAGGACAAGAGTCCCTGAGGGAGGTAAAGTAGAGAAGGGGCATTCTTAATGCCTGAAGGGAAGTAACCTGCACACGTTACTTCCTTCCTTCCTTATTGATACAGGGCAAAACTCTCCTTTTTGACTCATGTTTTCCTCGGAGGAAGACAGAGTGGGGGTTGGGAGGAAGATAAATTGCTGATTGGAAGAAATGGGTGTTTGTGGGAAGGAAAAATTGATAGCACTGAAGTAGAGACTCCAGTAAAAAAAAAAAAAAACTAAACAAAACAAAATTTTAGATTACCTTCACTAAAGGAAACAAAGAAGTCAGGGCTCCAAGATGACCAGAAGGCATACTCCAAAGCCCATTGATATTCTTAGTGTGATAGAAATAAACCCCAGAGGCTGGACAGAGTTTAGCATAGGAAACATTTAATGAAATCCCAGGAGGGCAGAGTGTAGATATCCCAACAAAGGCTGTACACAGCCACAGCTGAGCTCTTCCCTCCTCTCTGAACCTAAAGTAATAGCTGCTGCTGCTGCTGCTAAGTCTCTTCAGTCGTGTCCAACTCTGTGCAACCCCATAGATGGCAGCCCATCAGGCTCCCCCATCCCTGGGATTCTCCAGGCAAGAACACTGGAGTGGGTTGTCATTTCCTTCTCCAAAGCATGAAAGTGAAAGTGAAGTCGCTCAGTCGTATCCGACCCTCAGCGACCCCATGGACCACAGCCTTCCAGGCTCCTCCATCCATGGGATTTTCCAGGCAAGAGTACTGGAGTGGGTTGCCATTGCCTTCCCCGAAGGTAATAGCTAGCTAAACAAGTGGAATTCATACGCACTGTAGCAAAGCAAATAGAAGCTGCTCATATGCCATATAAAAAAGATGAAAAGAAAGGGCACAATAACTTTGCAAACACATATTGGCAAAAATAAATAAATATGAGAAAGGAGAACACAGATGAATAAAGCATCCTGGAAGTTAGCAGAGCCCCAAAAAGAAAATATACTTCCTCATACAGACATTAATGAGAACATAAAATTAATTTTTAAAAGTAAGGTGTAAAGCAATATTAAAGATTAAAAGGGAGAATGCAAATCTCAGAAAAACTAAGAACCATGTAACACTGTATTAGCACTAAAAAAGCTAGAAAGCACAGAGATAGTATTAGCACTAAAAAAGCTAGAAAGCACAGAGATAATTTCAAACTCCAAACCCATTCTAATTTAAATTTCTTCCAGCCACTAAGCCACAGTGAAGAATCCACCCACCAAGCAGGAGATGCAGGTTCAATCCCTGGGTCAGGAAGATTCCTTGAAGAAAGAAATGGCAACCCACTCCAGTATTCTTCCCTGGGAAATCCCATGGACAGAGGAGCCTGGCAGGCTACAGTCTATGGAGTTGCAAGAGTCAGACACTTAGCGACTAAACAACATCCTCTAACCCATGTGGGATAGCAGGTCAAAATTAGCTTGTCTTCTTTCCTGGCTCCATCTCATCAATTTTCTAGTCGCTGTTTCTAATATCTTGAGGGTTGGAGGGTAAGTAATGGGTGTGTGTATGGTGTGTGTGAATGTTAGTTGCTCAGTGGTGTCCAACACCGGGACCCCATGGACTATAGCCTGCCAGGCTCCTCTGTCCGTGGGGTTCTCCAGGCAAGAATACTGGAGTCGGTAGCCATTTCCTTCTCCAGGGGATCTTCCCAACCCAGAGATCAAACCAGGATCTCCTTCATTGCAAACAGATTCTTTACTGTCTGAATTACTAGGGAAGCCCCACTGGGGTCATGGGCACAGTTTTTGTGGAGGTACAGTTGTAATCTACCGACAGGACCCTCTAGGTGGCAGTAGTCAACTGCTTACTATGGGGTACTTTTCTTCATAAATTCCGTGGTTGCCTGGTCTGCCCTTCTTTCTGCCTGGCTCCTGGATTTCTGGAACCTATTCTCTGTTCCTGCTCCTCAGGTAGCACACATGGTTAGTATCATTTCCACAGAGTCCTTACCAAACCTCAAAAACATACACCTTTATCCCGCTATGGGAGGAAGGACAGTCCAGTCTCAACGTAGCCAACTGTGTGTTCTGCTACCAGGTGGAGCCATTCCAGCCACAGCGTCTCACCTTTAGAATAATCATTGATAAGGCCCTCACATTCCTAGAGATGTGCATAAAACTCAACAAGTAGACCCCTAAAAAAAAAATTCTCCTTGACTTGAAAAAAAGGAAGCATCTATCATACTCTGTACTTTTTAGTTGCGGTATTAGCAGTAGCAATCACACAGGGCAGTTTGTCAGGTCCAAGTTTGAGAATAGGAAAAAAGACAGCTTGGCCTCCATTCAAGTTTTCTTTCTTTTTTGTTATTCAAGATTTCTTTTACTTCTGTTTACTCCCAAAGCAGTAAATATGTTGCTGTTGATAAAAATAAAATTAAAAAGAGGTCAGAGAATGCAGCTCCCCATGCTTTAAATGCATTTCACAGAAATTCATTCAAAGTTAATTGGAACTGGCAGCCTGCCAGTGTTCCAGGTTGGAAAAGAATGTGGACCTCATACCAGCCATATCAACACCCAGAAACAGCTTAGAACACCAATGTGCAAGGGTATTAAGTTGCTTCAGTCATGTCTGACTCTGTCTGACCCCACGGACTAGCTTGCCAGGCTCCTCTGTCCATGGGTTCTCCAGGCAAGAATACTGGAGTGGGTTGCCACGCCCTCCTCCAGGGGATCGTCCTGACCCAGGGAATGAAGCAGCATCTCTTATGTCTCCTGTTTTGGCAGGTGGGTTCTTTACCACTAGTGCTACCTCAGAAGCCCAACAAAAGGCAATAATTCTGTTATGCAGAAAGCCACATTCTCCAAGGCTCTGAAATTCTTGCCCTACTGGCACCTAGCAAATGCCTCTTCTCTGAGCAAGTTGAGTGCCTAGAAGTTTCTATTTGTGTCTGTTTATAGCATATGAAAAAGCAGAGACATTACTTTGCCAACAAAGGTCCATCTAGTGAAGGCTATGGTTTTTCCAGTAGTCATGTATGGATGTGAGAGTTGGACTGTGAAGAAAGCTGAGCGCCGAAGAATTGATGCTTTTGAACTGTGGTGTTGGAGAAGGAGATCAGCCCTGGGATTTCTTTGGAAGGAATGATGCTAAAGCTGAAACTCCAGTACTTTGGCCACCTCATGCGAAGAGTTGACTCATTGGAAAAGACTCTGATGCTGGGAGGGATTGGGGGCAGGGGGAGGAGGTGACGACAGAGGATGAGATGGCTGGATGGCATCACCAACTCGATGGACGTGAGTCTGAGTGAACTCCGGAAGTTGGTGATGGACAGGGAGGCCTGGCGTGCTGCAATTCATGGGGTCGAAAAGAGTCAGACACGACTGAGTGACTGAGCTGAGCTGAGCTGAGGGGATTTCTAAGATAGAGGAATACATTCTTCTCCTTCCCCTTCCAGACAGAGTAGAAGGTGAGTGAAATGCAAAGTACTCTGTCATCACTTCTCCAAAGAAACCTCTTTGTCTTCAACCTCAGCTTTGTGTATAGACTGAAACTGAGTGAACAGCTAAAATTGGCAGATCTAGGGCCTCCCTGGTGGCTCAGTGGTGAAGATGCAGGAGAGACACAGGTTCAATCCCTGGTCAGGGAGGATCCCACATGCCTCAGAGCAAATAAGCCATGGGCCACAACTATTGAGCCTGTGTTCTAGAGATTAGGAACCACAACTACTGAGCCCTCGTGCCTCAACTATGAGGCACACACACCCGACAGTTTAAGAGAAGCCACCGCAATGAGAATTCCGTGCACAGCAAGAGAAAGAAGCCCTGGCTTGTCACAAAGTAGTAAAAAAGCAATAAAACAAAGCAAAAAGCAAAGTTTAAAGACAAATATTTATATTGCAATCAGTTAAGACTACTGTCCATCACTTTCTTTCTTTTTTAAAATTGTATTTATTTTTTTATTAGCTGCACTGATGGTCTTTATTGCTGCCTGGGCTTTATTGGCGCTTCCCTACCAACTGAGCTACTTAAAAAAAAAAAAAAAGTAATGGACAGTAGTCTGAGCTGATTGCAATATAAATATTTGTCTTTTAAAAAGCTGACAGAACTAGTTTAGGACCATATACTTAGAAAGTTCTACATGAATGGTGTGGTACCTGTCTTTAAAATTAGAAGCATATATCATTTTGTTGTCAGCTTTAGGGGCCTCCAATAGAGCATCTTATTGTTTTTCTACCATACTGTGTTATTTGTCAACATTATCCTGACTTGCGTTATTACTGATAGGGTATTTGTGATTTCTGTCAGACAGAGACTGTATCACCAATTCTTATTTTCTCCACAATGCCTAGGATGGCACCTTGCTTACTGAAAACAGTTTATAAATGCTTGAGAAACTGAATTTAAGAAAGGACCAATTTTTTCCCCTTTCTCCCTTTACCTGTGAACTTACTACCCACCTTTCAATACTGGAATAAGACTAGCTTTTCCATGAAGTGTTTCAGCTCCATTTCAACCCCATTAGTTCCTCCTTGTCTCTGAACTCCTGTAAAACTGTTAATATGGTGTTTTGTATCATCCTCCAAATTTTTATTTATCTTAATTCTTCAGGGAAACCTTAAGTTCCTCAAGGATATGAGTCATCTTACACTTATTTCTTTAGAGAAGGCCTTAACTAACATTCGGAAAAGGCAATGGCACCCCACTCCAGTACTCTTGCCTGGAAAATCCCATGGAGGGAGGAGCCTGGT
>NW_011494855.1:0-3118 GCF_000754665.1 Bison bison bison | reverse complement strand
CAGAGAGAGCGAGATGGTGGTGGGGGACAGCCCCCAGTAAAGTCAGAGGTGAGAGCACAAAGCAGTAAAGTAGGCAGACTCTGGTTTTTGGGGGTAGATGCTGGAGAATATCCATGGGGACTCCTGAAGCTCGATCCTGCCTTTGTGTATGCGGAGCCTCCTTCCTCATGACATTTGCCAGGTGTGGATCTCCTCACGCCGGCTCCTGGCAGATAACCTTGAAAACATGATGTTAAGTGAAAAGAAACCAGTCACAAAAGACCACATATTTTATGATTCCATTTATATGAAATGTACAGATTAGGAAAATCTAGGGAAACAAAGTAGGGAGAAGGGAGGGAGAAGGTGGGAATGTGGAATGACTGCTAAAAGGTATGGAGTTTCTTTTAGGGATGATGAAATGCTCTAACATTAGATGGCTGTGATGATCATATAACCCTGTGAGTAGACTAAATACCATTACATTATATGGTTTTTAGTGCATTTTTTAAAGTGTGAATTTTAGAGCATGTGAATTATATCTCAGTGAAGTTATAAAGAAAAACAAGAGAGACGGGATGGAAGAGAGGACGGTACTGTAGGTAAGAGGAGAGGAAAGAAAATGAAAAAATTGAGAAAGGCAAGAGCTGCTATTGGGAGTTTTCTCCACAATAAGGAATAAAGTATAAAGGAAGGGATAGAGAGACATTTAGATGTGGTTTCAGAATGGAAGATAATAAATCAATAGAAGAGAAAGGGATTTAACAGATCATACACTCCACTCCAGTACTCTTGCCTGGAGGATCCCATGGATGGAGGAGCCTGGTAGGCTGCAGTCCATGGGGTCGCTAAGAGTCAGACACAACTGAGTGACTTCACTTTGACTTTTCACGTTCATGCATTGGAGAGGGAAATGGCAACCCACTCCAGTGTTCTTGCCTGGAGAATCCCAGGGACAGGGGAGCCCGGTGGGCTGCTGTCTCTGGGGTCACACAGAGTCGGACACGTCTGAGGTGACTTAGCAGCAGCAAACCACGGATTTCTTTGGAAGCAATGATGGTAAAGCTGAAACTCCAATACTTTGGCCACCTCATGCGAAGAGTTGACTCATTGGAAAAGACTCTGATGCTGGGAGGGATTGGGGGCAGGAGGAGAAGGGGACGGACAGAGGATGAGATGGCTGGATGGCATCACGGACTCGATGGACGTAAGTCTGAGTGAACTCTGGGAGTTGGTGATCGACAGGGAGGCCTGGCGTGCTGCGATTCATGGGGTCACAAAGAGTCGGACACGATTGAGCGACTAAACGGAACTGAACTGAACCACGGATTATAAATTGAATGTCTACAATTTTCTTGGAGAAATGTAAGTAAAGATTACAATTCCTCGTATTTAATACTTTCATGTTTACACTATGTGTACATAACTCTGTAGAGACCGGGCCATGTGGGGGCCTAACCCTTTATTAACATTATAAAAGAGGTTTGTACAACGCTGGTATATTTAAAATGGATAACAAACACGGATCTATTATACAGCACATAGACCTTTGCTCAATGTTATATGGCAGCCTGGATGGGAGTGGGGTTTGGGGTAGAATGGATACATGTATATGTATGGCTGAATCCCTTTGCTATTTATGTGAAACTATCACAACATTGTTAATCAGTTATACCCCAATACAAAACAAAAAGTTAAAAAAAAAAAAAGTTTGTACAGAGAGCACACAGGAGAAATTATTTTATTTGACAGATAGCTCTGGGAATTTCACCAAAGGTGACATTTGAGCTGCCTTTCCTTAGGACAAATAAAAATCAGATGGAGATCCAAGAGGCAGGGTATTATGTACAGAGGGATTAGTTCATGCAAAAAGCATACTAGAGAACTACGAGAGATAGGAGGTAGAGCAATCAGATGGGCTAGGAATTAAGAGTTCTTTCCTGTTAGACAATTAGGTTTTCACTCTATCCTACAAATAACAAGACAGGGAAGATGATAAAATTAGCAACCTTCAGATTTTCATTTTAGAAAGATAAACAAAGACTTTATGATGCTGAGATGATTCTCTTTGTACCGAGTTTGTTATTTTATTTTAAAAAACGTATTTATTTATTTAGGCTGTATTGGGTCTTCAAAATCTAGGGGTGAGCGATGAGGACCTAAATTAGGATGAAAGTTTAAAGTGTTGAAAATGTTAGTCTTCAGCCATGTCCTACTTCTTGAGAACCCATTGACTGTAGCCCTGTCAGGCTCCTCTGTCCACAGCATTCTCCAGGCAAGAATACCAGAGGGGGTAGCTATTCCCTTCTCCACGGGATTTTTCCAATCCAGGGATCCAACCCTAGGGCTCTTCCACTGCAGGCAGACTCTTTACCATCTAAGCCATCAGAGAAGCCCCCTAAATTACGATGGTGCCAACAAAAATGAAAAGTACTAGGAACCCTGGGAAACATTCATACGTTCAACTTGCACTGGGCTTTTACTAGCTTTCACAAATACACAGCTTTACAAATTACTGGGCATTGTAACACCACGGTTATCTCAGTGACAGTGAAGTCGCTCAGTCGTATCCGACTCTTTGCGACCCCAGACTGTAGCCTACCAGGCTCCTGTGTCCATGGGATTTTCCAGGCAATAGTACTCGAGTGGATTGCCATTTCCTTCTCCAGGGGGATCTTCCCAACCCAGGGCTCGAACCCGGGTCTCCCACATTGTAGTCAGACGCCTTTACCGTCTGAACAACCAGGGAAGTCCTGGTTATCTCATAGATCACGTCTAAATAGAACTAATCAGGCAGGCATTCAAGTTCACTGGCTGAGCCAGAATATTTAAGATATTGTACCCTTACTTCCACACTCATGCATAGTAATAAACAGCCTTGGGAATATTCAGAAATGTGATCTCTCAAGTGATTACATTCCTCTTTGATGTAATCCACAGAACATCCTTCTGATTTGGGTGCAGTGTTTCAGAGAAAAGTACCCTTTGACCCCTTGAAGCAGAAACGCTTTGAGTCTGATAGGTGTCTCCCGATAAAAGTCAAGATCGAAAACAGCAGACACCTTTCTGCCAAACTCCTCGCCAAGCCCTCTCACCCAGATTCTCGGCCTGGTACGTGACCCTTTAATCTTCAGGCTGG
>NW_011494854.1:1499346-1500450 GCF_000754665.1 Bison bison bison | reverse complement strand
AACAATAACCCGGTGTACGAGACAGCAAAAGAGACACTGATGTATTGAACAGTCTTATGGACTCTGTGGGAGAGGGAGAGGGTGGGAAGATTTGGGAGAATGGCATTGAAACATGTAAAATATCATGTAGGAAACGAGTTGCCAGTCCAGGTTCGATGCATGACGCTGGATGCTTGGGGCTGGTGTACTGGGACGGCCCAGAGGGATGGTATGGGGAGGGAGGAGGGAGGAGGGTTCGGGATGGGGAACACATGTATACCTGTGGCGGATTCATTTTGATATTTGGCAAAACTAATACAATTATGTAAAGTTTAAAAATAAAAAAAAAAAAAAAAAGAAAAGATACCATCAAGAATTGAAAAGACAATTCCAAAGAAAAAGAAAACTGAAAATAGTATATCTGATAAGGGCTAGTATCCAGAATATATAAAAATCAACAATTAAATGGGTAAAGGATCTGAATAAACATTTCTTTGGACGAAATATTATAAATGATCAGTAAGCATATGAAAAGATGCTCAGATTAGATAGCAGTGAGTTGCACAACTCATGAATATACTAAAACCATAGAATTGTGCACTTTAAAAGGTGATTTTATCATATATGAATTATATCTCAAGCTGTTGCTATTATTATTAAAAGACCTTGGGAGAAAGGATGGGAGATTAATAAAGCCTTGGGAGAAGGGATCAGGAAATTCCCAAAGGAATCTTTTTGATAAACCTTAGCTGGTAAAGTTGACAGGACTTTTGATGGACTGTTTGAAGAGAATGAGAAGATAGAGGTTACACCTAGCTTTCTGAAGGACAGGAAGTAGAGGAATAGAAGGAAGAAGGAGAAGATACCAGGACACCATGGGTTTCTCATGCAATCATGAGAAAATTGGAAGTTGCTAATGAAAGAGAATGCTCAAACTACCACACAATTGCACTCATTTCACACGCCAGTAAAGTAATGCTCAAAATTCTCCAAGCCAGGCTTCAGCAATATGTGAACCATGAAATTCCAGATGTTCAAGCTGGTTTTAGAAAAGGTAGAGGAGCCAGAGATCAAATTGCCAACATCCGCTGGATCATGGAAAAAGCAAGAGAGTTCCAGAAAAAC
>NW_011494854.1:1495258-1499065 GCF_000754665.1 Bison bison bison | reverse complement strand
CTGGAAGATGGTGACTGCAGCCATGAAATTAAAAGACACTTACTCCTTGGAAGGAAAGTTATGACCAAACTAGATAGCATATGCAAAAGCAGAGACATTACTTTGCCAACAAAGGTCCATCTAGTCATGGCTATGGTTTTTCCATTAGTCATGTATGGATGTGAGAGTTGGACTGTGAAGAAAGCTGAGCGCTGAAGAATTGATGCTTTTGAACTGGGGTGTTGGAGAAGGCTCTTGAGAGTCCCTTGGACTGCAAGGAGGCCCAACCTGTCCATTCTGAAGGAGATCAGCTCTGGGATTTCTTTGGAAGGAATGATGCTAAAGCTGAAACTCCAGTACTTTGGCCACCTCATGCGAAGAGTTAACTCATTGGAAAAGACTCTGATGCTGGGAGGGATTGGGGGCAGGAGGAGACAGGTACGACAGAGGATGAAATGGCTGAATGGCATCACCGACTTGATGGACGTGAGTTTGAGTGAACTCCGGGAGTTGGTGATGGACAGGGAGGCCTGGCGTGCTGCAATTCATGGGGTCACAAAGAGTCGGACATAACTGAGCGACCAAACTGAACTGAACTGAATGACCGAGAAGATGGCAAAAGTTTCACTTTGTTCAACAGACACTGATTTAATAATTATTATGAACTGAGTCCTGGGAGATGCAGTTCTCCGTCCTGTGAGCTAAACCAGGAGAGTTGGGCCTTTCTGGAAAACTTAGAGGCTAAGGCCCAGGAATCCACATGTAATCTCTGAAAATCTTTAGGATGTGGACTCTGTGTATTCCTGATTTCTTATCATGCAGATGATGAAACATCCTCTATGGAAATATTAGGTTACTTGCCAAATACTCTATCTAAGAGGAGACTAGAACTTCAATCTTATCACTAAATTATACTATTTTCTACAATAGTTTAGTAAACAAACTATAAGACTTTGAACTGAATATGCTGTACTATCCTTTAGACATTTGCCAGAACACATCCAAGTATGTGCATCATACACGTGTGTCTCAGAGCAGACCTTCTGCTGGACCATGCTTCAGAGTCCACTGACCATGAAGCCAACAAGCATTCATAGATCTTTCCTGTGATAGCTCAACAGTAGGACTTCCAGGAGGTCTCAGCTGCCTGCCCAGTACTGTCAGGCAGCCTTCTTCAAGCCTGCCTGAGAATAGATGAATGCTTCCGACCCACCTGGCCCCACTCTTGAGAGGGTGTTGAAAATAGCCCTTTTCTTGAAGGTGCCACGAGTAGAAAACTGGAAGGGCATTTCTAAGTCATTTTGCCAGGAAATTCAAGGATGAGGAGGCAAGGAAACATTTTAGCTTTGGCCAAGTCTGCAGACGTGGGTGACTTGGGAAAGTCCTTCCTCATTTTCGAACCAGACAACATAATCCTCAAAACACTGCCTTTCAGGTGTGTGCAAGTCAGGATTTCAGTCCCGAGTGCCAGAAAACACAAAAGGTAAAGAGTAACACTAAACAAGTCTTTATCTTTTATTTACTGCCACCTGATAAGCCCTGCCTTTGATTGTTTTGTCTGCATATTTCCTGCTAAGAGTTTACAAAACAGCACTCCTGAACAGGAAGATAAGAGGCGCCCCTATTTGTTGAATAACATCAAGGGGGGAAACTGCTAACTCATCCATTTTGTTGTTAAGTTGCTCAAAAGGATCAAAATACCAATTAACTTGCTGGCTCAGAAATCTCTGATACCCTCAGATTTACTGACATTTTGAAACTCCTGTTCATACTTGCCTACTGGCTTTCTGATTACGAACAAAGAAGTGCCAATCTGTTTAGCATTTGACCTGTTTTCTTAAATATTTTTTATGTATTCAACTCTTGGTAGCTAAAAATACTTGACTAGTCACATTCATGAGCTAAAATCATCTTTTTTTTTGTTTGTTCCACCTCCAAATTTAAGATGAAAAAAGAGGCTCAAAGATACTTCCTTTTAAAAAGCCATTTCATTCTTATTTTTAATTTAACAGCTCTCATTGCCAAAAGCTCTTTTTGCTCTTTCATCTGCATGGAATTTAGTGGCATTGGGAAGATCCAATGAAGTGACCTGCCGTATTAGGATCCATTCTTCCCTGAGGAAAAGTTGGAAAAATGACCTTGGGCAGAAGTTTCAGCACGGTGGTGAAAAGAAACTAAAGATGGTTGGTGGGGTACAGCAGATTTTATAATAATTTTAATTTTCCTCTCTGGATATTCTCAGATAATAATGCTTCTCAGAGATTCTCTGTTGTTATTCTTATTTCTTCACAGAAAGTTTTGTGAAAATTCTACCTATAATCACATGTATATGTAAGACATACCTACGGCAGCTGTTCAGAAAAGAGCAACATTTCACTCTTAGGTAAAGGCAGTTTCTGGGTTTAGGAAGCTCTACAGCAATTTCTGCAACAAACTTTTATTGAATGGAGTAGACTGAAGAGATTAGAACTGTGGCTGTTGTAGCCAGACTCCTTGGGTTCAAATTTTGGTCCTATCATTTATTAGCATTGGACTTTGGTAAAATCACTTACTTTCCTTCTGTGCTTCAATTTCCTCATCTGTAAAATGGGGATAATAATAAAGCCTAGCTTATGGGGCTGCTGTATGGATCAAAAGGAGATTACACATTTGGGACATTTTCGGTGCTATGTAGATGTTAGCTATCCTATTAAATCGTGCCAGATCCTGACAAAGGAGTGGGTGTTGTGTGCATTTACATTTGCCAGAATCTTGAGCCATTCATGGAAGAATACTTCCATTACAGCAAAAAAAAAAAAAAAAATCTGGAGATTTTGAAACCTAAGGTTTATATATATGTTTATATATAACACATATTATATATATGTTTATCTATAACACAAAAATACCTACAGACATTTATATTTTTCAGATGTGATAAGAAGGGGGGCTTCCCTAGTGGCTCAGACAGTAAAGAATTTGCCTGGAATGCACGTGAACCAGATTCGATCCCTGGGTCAGGAAGATCCTGTGGAAGAGGGCATGGCACCCAACTAAAGTATTCTTGCCTGGAAAATCCAATGGACAGAAGAGCCTGGCAGACTACAGTCCACCAGCTCGCAAACAGCCAGGCAGACCACTTTACCAGCATCCTGAGAAATCTGTATGCAGGTCAAGAAGCAACAGTTAGAGCCGGACATGGAACAACAGACTGGTTCCAAATTGGGACAGGAGTACATCAAAGCTGTGTATTGTCACCCTGCTTATTTAACTTATATGCAGAGTACATCATGGAAAATGCCAGGCTGGATGAAGCACAAGATGGAATCAAGATTGCCAGGAGAAATATCAATAACCTCAGATATATAGATGACATCACTCTTATGGCAGAAAGTGAAGAGGAACTGAAGGTCCTCTTGATGAAAGTGAAAGAGGAAAGTGAAAGAACTGGCGTAAAGCTCAACATTCAGACTAAGATCATGGCATCTGGTCCCATCAGTTCATGGCAAATAGATGGGGAAAAAATGGAAACAATGACAGACTTTAAATCAAAATTGTGGGCTCCAAAATCACTGCAGATGGTGACTGCAGCCATGAAATCAAAAGGCGCTTGCTCCTTGGGAGAAAAGCTATGACAAACCTAGACAGCATCTTAAAAAGCAGAGACATTACTTTGTCCACAAAGGTCCATCTAGTCAAAGCTATGGTTTTTCCAGGAGTCATGTATGGATGTGAGAGTTGGACCATAAAGAAAGCTGAGTGCCAAAGAATTGATGCTTTTGAACTGTGGTATTGGAGAAGACTCTTGGGAGTCCCTTGGACTGCAAGGAGATCAAACCAGTCAGTCCT
>NW_011494854.1:1471309-1495158 GCF_000754665.1 Bison bison bison | reverse complement strand
GAAAGATGGAAGGCAGGAGGAGAAGGGGATGACAGAAGATGAGATGGTTGGATGGCATCACTGACTTGATGGACATGAGTTTGAGCAAGCTCCAGGAGTTGGTGTTGGACAAGGAAGCCTGGCGTGCTGCAGTCCATGGGGTGGCAAAGAGTTGGACACAACTGAGTGACTGAATTGAACTGATCAGAAGGGAGCTTAATTTGTCTTCCAGACGACTGTAATTCAGTTGGAGTACAACAGAAACAACATTTAAGCAAGTAAATGGCAGCTGGAAAGTCTTCCCTGGTGGTTCAGTGGTAAAGAATCCACCTGCCAATGCAGGAGACGATGGCTCCACCACTGGGTTGGGAAAATCTCCTGGACTAGGAAATGGCAACCCACTCTAGTATTCTCGCATGGGAAATCCCATGGACAGAGGAGCCTGGCAGAGTCCACGGGGTTCCAAAAGAGTCGAACACAACTTAAGGACTAAAGAACAAACTAGCCAATCACATGTTTGGAGGCAAGAGGGCTGGGGATGATCCCAGGGGACAGAATAGCTTTGGCACAGTTGTGTTTAATATAATGTATTTCCCAAAATACCAGCCTGACCTTTTCACAAACTCCTCGAAGAGGATGCGGTGAGAATACCCCTGCTGGCGGATGCTGACTGTCTCTAGGATGCCCGTGGAGCGGAGCTGGGCCCGCACTTTGTCTGTGGAGAACTTCAGGGCCTCTCGGTCATCATTGGGCTTGATGCAGCGTACAAAGTGGGGCTGTCCCACCACCATTTTAGAGAGCAGATCCATCAGAGAATACTACCAGGGGAAAAAATGCACAAGAAGTGAGGTTACCAAAATCATAATGGATAATTACAACAGTGGCTGGCCCAGGCTTCCAAGGCAGTTTGTCACCTTGTAAACAACTCATGGAACCTTTGAGGCTAAACAAGAATTCAGCAAAAAGAAATAACAATATAAGTTCTGACTTATATTGTTCTGTACTTATAGCTGCCTGTGGATTTTCTTTAAACATTACCTAGGGCCAAGCAATATCCCACTTGGCAGAAACTCAGCCATCTAAGAATTTGCTTAGATTATCCCATAACTCTGTTGCCAGAACTAGCTTGTCTCTGGTATTTCACGGTGATGCTCCATCAACTGTATCTGTAATTTCACAGGTCCAGCTTTCAGGGAAGGGGTCAGTTGCCTCCTTAACCTAACAATCACCAGAAAGTCTAAAGCAAAATGAGAAGAATAAAGAGGGCAAAGAAAACAAGAAAACTGGACGGTAAAAGGAGATTCTAATGAAGGTAAATTAACATACACCAAATGGCTGTGCAGAGAGCAGAAAGAGCACATGGAAAACTAGGGGTGCTCTCTGTTTCTCACAGACATTCACAGCAGCAGGTCTTCTTTTGGACATGTCTTTGGGGCAATTACAAGCCACACATAAAATCAGTCCCATTATTTCATAATTTTACCTGCTACTGATCCAAAATGGTGTTAACCTAGCTTGGCAATGCGCCATTTTTTTAGCATTTGGGGACTAGTATTTTGAGGACACCCAATTGTTTGTTATGGATATACTTCTGAAAAGTGCATGCCAATGGCTTCTTCTGCTGAAAGAGGGACTCTAGGATCTTGAGGATAACCTTATAGTTAGAGCCTTCAAATCCCATACATGCAGAAACTAGGAGAGTATAATCAAACCACTAAGGGGATCAGGATAAGAAATAAATGGCAATTAGAAATGTCCAACCATAAGTGATGAAACAGGGGCTGAAAACCTACCTGTTGGAGAAGCTGTAGCAGGCATCACTACATCGATGGAACGCTGGACCCAAAGACCTCTAGGTCCCTACAATCCATACACTGAGGCCCATTCTAGTCTACCTCTAAAGCACAGGTCAGACTTCTTGGCTCTAGGTCCTTCTTGAACCCACTAGCTTTGGGTGGAACCTTCTTTCCATGATGCTGGCTCCCAGGCCCACCCTCCAGCCTGCCTGGCAACTCCAGCTCATGATCCACTTGACTTACTATCCCTGCCAAGTCCCTTACTTTGGCAACCCCACCTTACAACCCTATGTTGTTGTCCCTGGTTTCAGTAGTTCTGTCTTTGGACTAACAGCATCTCCATCGTGAAGTTGCCTGGACCTCAGTTCCCCATGGTCAGTGATCTCTAATGGGTTCCCAATCGCAGTGCTTCATAATTTGAAAAGAAACAAATCTGTGCAAATCAGTACAAAGTGACAGTCTCTTATCTTTCCTCTCTAATGCGCATTTGACAGAGTCCTTATGGAGACAACATTTTTACTCAAAAGAGTCATTCACCAGGTAAAAATATCAGGAATTGGGGTAACAGAGATGGGAAATAATTGTGCTCAGGCAAATGGCTCTTGCAATGGGTCAATTCAGTCTAGGAAAATAAAGTTGAAGCTAAGACATATTTTCTCATGAACTTGATAAGCCTCCTTCTGGAATTTTATTAACTACTTTACTTCTCAGTAAATATGCTGGGAAAGTGGCTGACTCCAGTAGCTTTAAGGCCAAGGAGCAGCTGAAACACTAACAGAATCAGCACATTCAGTGGACTATGTGCCAGTGGCAGAGGGCCCTCTGTAGACACTTGCGGTCTCACGCTGTACTCAAGGGTGGGTTCCCTGTTATAATTCTCCTTTCCCTACACCTCCATCTTTCCTAACTGACTCTGAGCTTTGCTCTTGTTTCAGTGACTCTGTGGTATCTAGGCCTCTTGTGCGAAGGGCTGACTCATCTTTTCTGAAAACAGGCAGAGAAGAGATCAAGAAGACTCCTTACCCGAAAGTAAGAAGCCATGGTTTGCCCCTTCATGTTGGTGGTTTCTTCCGGATGCCGTATCACCTCCAGAGTGTCCACCTGGAACATAAGCAGAGACAGTGGTTTGGGTATAGAGACAGCTTATTTTCTGACATTTCCCAAAATGTGAAAGGCTATTTGATCAAATACCTGAGGGGCCTTGATGTTTATGATGTAATAGTACATACTATAGTACATACTCATTTAAAGACATCTTAAAGAAAAACAGAATTTACATCGTTCTACTTATTTGACAATGACCACACTCTGTGATATACTGTATGGTCTCAGTACAAACCCCAACCATGTTCTTTCTGTATTTCTCAACATTCTACTGGGCCCTTATTTAGTTCTCCAATAATGTCATATGAGACCATGCTATTTTTAAAAAGAAAACTGGGTAATAACATATGAAGCTGGGCAATTTCAAAGTGAAAGTGAAGCCACTCAGTCGTGTCCGACTCTTTGTGACCCCATGGACTGTAGCCTACCAGGCTCCTCAGTCCATGGAATTTTCCAGACATGAATACTGGAGTGGGTTGCCATTTCCTTCTCCAGTGGATCTTCCCGACCCAGGGATCAAACCCGGGTCTCCCACATTGCAGGCAGACACTTTACTGTCTGAGCTGTGAAAGTCGCTCAGGCATGTCTGACTCTTTGCGACCCCCATGGACAATACAGTCCATGGAATTCTCTAGGCCAGAATACTAGAGTGGGTAGCCTTTCCCTTCTGCAGGGGATCTTCCCAACCTGGAGAATTTTGGCCTGGAGGATTCAATGGACTGTATCATCCATGGGGTCGCAAAGAGTTGGACAAGACTGAGCGGCTTTCACTTGCACTGTAATTACAAAAACACAGACCCAAAGCCCAGGTTGCACCACAAGAGAATTAGTGAAATCCTAACTGCCTTCCTGCTATCAGACTCTGACCCTGCAACATCCCTCCTGCTGCCCACAGTTCCCACGTGTTCACTGTGGACCAGAGCTTAGAGTACACCTGTTCCCAAGCATCTGCCCCAAATACCTGGGCTGACTGGAAGAATTTATGAATGAAAACCACGGTAGCAAACAATTGCAGGCACCCTGTATTCCATCATTTTATCTCAATGATAAAATGCCTGCTTCTGCACACACAGAGCTGTTTGGTTTGCAGAGCATATGAGCAGCGTCTCAGCACCAGCCTCCGTGGTAGCCTCCCATCTGCTCGGAACAGGTGGCAGGGGTATGAAGCAGGAACATTTGAACTGGAAGACGCTGCTGTCAGCACACGTGTTCCACTCAGTGGACTGCTGCCCGGGCAGCTACCTCCCCGCAGGGTGAGGATGTCTGCAGCCTTGTTCAACAACAGTGAGAAGAGGCTACTTAGAAGGGACAGGGCCATGGGAGGTGGCTGAATAACGAGACTTATTCGAGGGGCATTTAGGAAACTGTTTGCAAAACTGAAGAAAACGCTTCAACTGGCTTGTATAAAGAAAACAGGTATGTTTAAGAAGGGGAATAAACAAGGAACTAAGTTTTCAAACTAGAAAAGCAACCTAAATAGTGAGCAGGAATCTGAGGGTGTCTCTGAGCAAAGTGCCATGAGCGGGGGGCAGTGCAGCTTTCTTTTTCTAGGCTGCAGACTGGATCTGTTCCCAGAGCCATCGTTTCATCTGGATGTAGCTGAGCAACAGTATAACTGCCTGTAGCTGTTTTTGTTTTTTTAATGAGAAAGGAGGAAATGACAGCTCTGTGTTGAAAAGGAAGGTTGCTCTCACATAGAAAAGAAAAAACACAACATACCACCCACCTGCATAGGTCCGATGGCGCTACCTGCAGGGACCACACGGAAGCTTCCTTCCCTGTCTCACCCTCACTAGGGGGACACAGCTCAGCATTGGTGAGATTTGGGGAAAGCTAATTTGGACTGAAGCAAGGAGGATCTTGGCTACGGTCTGCCTTTGGCCAAACTGTAAATTCTGACAGTTTTCCTAAACATTCTTTCTCCTTATTTTCTTTCTCCCCACCTGACTTTCATACACACACACAACTTTTGAGAATTTTTCCACTATTTCTTTTTATTCAGAGATCCTCCCTGAAGAACCACAGCTTGCTTTGAACTCTGCTTTTCCTCCTTCATTTCCCTCCCTTTTTATTCAAATTAGCCGGCTAGTGCCAGCCCCCCAGGCTCTAATCCACTGTGAAAGGGCATCTGGGAAACTCATCCATATTTCTCTTATTAGTAGAATTTACCTGTTACCCTTCTTCAGAACATACAGCAGACCCTTGGCATTTGAGAATTTTAACAGTTTAGTGATTAGGAAAATCTTTGATGTATATTAATTCTGCTAAGATATAACTTTAAAAGTGTGATATATACTGTTTTCAAGATCAGTACCCATCCCCTGTAGCAAGTTGGAAAAATATAGAATGAAGCACCAGTTTGCAATCCAAGATACAGGGCTGGAAGTATTATTAACTTACCAAAGCCTGTTATTTAAAAACCACTGCTGTGCGCACACACATACATGAGGTCAGTCAGTTCCTTTATTGCCATGTTTGATTCAGTTTTAGTAATCACCCAGCATGACTTCAAGTTCTGCTCTTTTACTCACATACAGAGTAACTCTTGGGTAGTAAAAACCTATTCTCCTACATATAACTTGGAAATGTTAATGCATGTCTATAGTTCACCACCTACATATCTAGTACTATATTTTAAAGAACAAATAACATACGATTGCGGTTCCTTCTGATTTTAGAATTTGGAAAGGTCTTGGGTTGGTCAAGGGTCTCTTGGATTGGCAAAGGGTATTTGCATAGTTATTAAGTTCCCCTGTACATGGAATGGATCTAAAAGAGGGACTTGCACTTTGGACAAGGGACATACAAGAAGTTGCCTCTCTTGAACTTTTAAAGTAGGAGGACTTTGTCTGCATTGGGCCTGCCATGAACTCTGTGCTGTGCTGTGCTAAGTTGCGTCCAACTTTGTGACCCTATGGACTGGCTCCTCTGTCCATGGGATTTTCCAGGCAAGAATACTGGAGTGGGTTCCATGCCTTCCCTCCAGGGGATCTTCCTGAGGGATAGAACCTGCATCTCCAGCGGCTCCTGCATTGCAGGCAGTTTCTTTACTGCCGAGTCACCAGGGAAGCCCACCATGAACTCTGCTGCTGCTGCTAAGTCACTTCAGTCGTGTCCGACTCTGTGCGACCCCATAGACGGCAGCCTACCAGGCTCCCCCGTCCCTGGGATTCTCCAGGCAAGAACACTGGAGTGGGTTGCCATTTCCTTCTCCAATGCATGACAGTGAAAAGTGAAAATGAAGTCGCTCAGTCGTGTCTGACTCCTAGTAACCCCATGGACTGCAGCCTACCAGGCTCCTCCGTCCATGGGATTTTCCAAGCAAGAGTACTGGAGTGGGGTGCCATTGCCTTCTCCGACCATGAACTCTACAGAACAGCAAAAAACTCAAAGCCAAAAGAAATGCAAAGGTTATTGTCTAAATTAAGAGCTTGTCTTTCTGAACTGATTTCGTTAATAGTTAAAGCTAAGTGTTAGTCGTTCAGTCATGTCAACTCTTTCGGACCCCGTAGACTGTAGCCCACCAGTCTCCTCTGTCCATAGGATTCTCCAGGCAAGAATACTGGAATGGGTTGCCATTCCCTTCTCCAGGGGATCTCATCCACCCAGGAATAGAAACTAAGTATCCTGCATTGCAGGTTGATTCTTTACCATCTGAGCTACCCAGGAAGCCCCCAAGCAATGGTTTTAATTTAAAAAATAAAGTTTCTTAGAAATGATCCAGAAAGTAGATTCTATTGAAGCCATCATCTAGCAAACTGTTCTTTCCAAAGGCGGGGATTTCACAACAACAACAACAACAAAGTCTTTTCTGTAGATTCTTATAAATTTTTACCTCAGATAGGAGGAAAAAGGTTGGGAGAGCTTCCAAGGCTCAGGGGGTTTGTGCTATAGGGCCCAGGGCTTGGAATTGGACACACTTGGTTCAAATTCTGGCTCCTGTGCTTAATAGCTATGTGGACTTTGACTTATTAACTTTCCAAAGTCTGTGTTATTTAAAAACCACTGTCTTGCACATTCGCACACACAGAAAAGGTCAGTCAGTTCCCCTTCCTTTATTACCATGTTTGATTCGGTTTTAGTTTAGTAATGCATGGGGTTGCAAAGAGTCGGACATGACTTAGCAACTGAACAACAATAATCAATATTAAGGATGCTGGGTTTTTATTTCATGGAATAAGATGAGTACTGAGCAACTTCACTTTCACTTTTCACTTTTATGCATTGGAGAAGGAAATGGCAACCCACTCCAGTGTTCTTGCCTGGAGAATCCCAGAGACAGGGCAGCCTGGTAGGCTGCTGTCTATGGGGTCACACAGAGTCGGACACGACTAAAGTGACTTAGCAGCAAGGTGAGTACTAGCTCCCATGCAACATAGGAAGGAAATATTTTTATTTATTGGCAGAGAAAATACTTCCAATGAAACCAATTTCAAAATGATCAGTATAACCAATATTCTGGATAAAAACATCGTCTGTCTAACCCAGTATACCCTTCTTCTACACCATCAATTGATATAACCATATAAGCCAACTGGGGCTAATCAAGCTTGCTTTGTCAAGAAAGTCCACATGACAAATGTCCTGCCTGATTCCTTGTGAGTGGTGCTAGTTAGCCTTCAAAATAGTCATGAATAAGCTTTACAGTTTGTGGTACAGACTCCAGGCCCATAGGAAATGAGCAAGCTTCCGTATACATATGGACTACACACATGGAATTTTAGATGGTTATCAAAACATGAGTAATAAAACATTTATTGTTTCCAATGTGAAATCACTATACTAAACACTTTGCCTACATTATGTCAATGAATTCTCAAAAGGCCACTATGAGGTAAACATCATTGTTACTACTATTCTACATATAAGGAAGTTAACGCTCAAAGATTTTAGGTAAATTTCCAAGAGTCTTGCAGCCAGTAACTGGCCATGCCTAAGTCTGAACCCAGTTCTGATTCCAAAACCTACTCCTTAAACATAATATAATGCCTTTATATGTGATTTGTTATAAGTTATAAAAATCAGTCTGAAAGCACGGTATTATTAAAAAGATTTGCCTCATCTGTCAACTAAATTTACTCTAGGATAAAGACACAGCTTCCAAAAAGCCTTGAAAACCATCTACATCTCAGTAATAAATGAAAAACTGGAGGAATTTTTTCCTTTGGTCTCAGTAAGTACCTACGATTTGCATCTCCAAACCTCAAAAGTGTTTATACTTAGCCTCCTGACAAAGCCTTTGGTCAAGAATTTTTACTGCTATCAAGTGACGCATCCATCTCTTAAGGAAAAAGCCCCTGCAGCATCACTCCCCTCAAAAGTCTCCATGGCGCTGAATGAGGAAGCAAGGCTGGTGCGGACAGCAGCCCAGGGTGGGGGTGCTGAATGTGGTGGAGGCTAGCTTCCGGCAGGGCCACCTCTTCTACTTTTTCTTGGATAAGGCAGAGAGGAATTGGTGGAGCTTTTTATTGCTGTTGTTACCCTCATATTTTCTGATGCCTTAATTAGAATTTTCAACTCATCTTCTCTCCAAGGGAAAATAGATCTCTAGTCATTTTCATCTCACCTATATATATATATTATAGTGATGTAAATACACGCCACACACTGGAGGGCACACTTCTCACACAGGCAGTGCAGGGAAGGAGATAACAATGTGTGGATAGGGAGTGTGGAAGGCAGAGGAATAGGTCCTAGCAGAATCCAGAGGTCAAAACATCAAACTGAGCAAAGGAGGGCAATATGGGCTGACATCGAATAGTACACAAGAGACTCTCATTTTTTTTTTTTTTTTTGGTCATGATCCTTTTTAGAAGGAGTCTCAGTTAATCAGTTCAGTGGCTCAGTCATGTCCGACTCTTTGCGACCCCAATGACTGCAGCACGCCAGGCCTCCCTGTCCATCACCAACTCCTGGAGTTTATTCAAACTCATGTCCATTGAGTCAGTGATGCCATCCAACCATCTCATCCTCTGTCATCCCCTTCTCTTGCCTTCCATCTTTCCCAGCATCAGGGTCTTTTACAATGAGTCAGTTCTTCACATCAGGTGGCCAAAGTATTGGAGAAGGAGTCTGGTGGAAGCCAATGACTCAAAAAAAAAAAAAAAAAAAAAAAACCACACATATGGTTGATCCTCATCATTTGTGGATCTATATTGGTGAATTTGCCTACTTGCTGAAATGTACTTTTAATCTCCAAATCAATCAATGCTCACATGCTTTCATGGTCACTGACAGACATGCAGAGTGGTAGAAACTGATACCCGGATGTGCATGCTCCCAGCTGAGGTTGAACAAAGTGACACTCTCTCTGTCTTCCTGTTCCAGCTCTCACACCATAAACAAGTATCTTTTTCAAGGTGTACTTAAGTGCCAGAATTTTTCCCTTTTTTGTGCTTTTGACTGGTGATTATACTGTTCAAAATAGCACCTAATCACAGGACTGAAGTCCTATTGAGAGTTCCTAAGAGTAAGAAGGCTCTGATGTGCCTGTTGGAACATATTTGTGTGTTAGTTTAGCTTCACTCAGGCATGAGTCACAGTGCTGCTGGCCTTGAGTTCAATGACACAAATACTGTATTTGAAATAATGTTTATACAAAGAAATATGGCATATAGTTAATTATTTATAAGAAGTATCTACAGTGGACCCTTCAGCCACAGAGGTTTGAACTACATGGATCCACTTACATGCAGATTTTTTTCAATAGTAAATACAGCACTACTACACAATCTATGGCTTATTGAATCTGCATCTGTAGGACTGTGGATACAGAGAGTCCACTGTAAAGTTATTAGTGGATTTTTGACTGTATGGAGGGTTGGTGTCCCTAACCTCCGTGTTCTTCAAGGCTCACGTGCATTAAATATAATGTTTTTAAAGAGAAACACACACAATACAGGTTATATATTAATCAGTTGACAACAGTATTGTGACCAGAGGCTTGCAGGAGCCTAACCATGTATTTCTAGGAGCAATGCTTCAAGATTTGCTGATTCAGCATTCACAGAAGCCGCATAGAACATAACTTTTGTGAATAATGAGGATCAAGTGCATTGAACACAAACAACATTTACATATAATGTCTCATTATATGTACATACATTTACTCTCAGAACCACTGAAACCCCTCTGTAAACCTGACCTAGGGTCCCACATAACTCATGTTAAATAGCCCTAATATCCTGCCACAAATGCACATGGTTGAAAAGTGGAATATTCTATAGGATTGTGCTAACAATGTGGATGTAAGAATTACTGCTAACAAAGATGATCTGAATCCTTACTATGTGCAGGTCTTTTATTCTCAGAGGAAGTGAGTATAGATATGTATGTCTGTATCAATTTGGGGGTAATATTCATGAATTATATGTGGTTGTATTGATTATTCTTTATCAAATGAATCATTTAATATTCAGTATAAACAAAGGGTAAGAAAATTGAGAGACATGACCCCTGTTTATTATCCCCTCAACTTTCAGATCATTATTTCTTTTCTTGCTGCTAGTGTACACAATGAATATTAAGCAGCCATTCCTTGAGATTTGGGCTAAACATTAGCAGGAAGAATGCAACAGTTAAAAATATTTTACAACCGGACATTTAGCAACTTGTCTAACACCCTCTTTGCATGGATAAGTGCATCACTCATTTTTCAGAGAGCAAAGCGGAGTAATAGGAGGGGGCTTGGTTTCTTTCTTCCCTGCTGACTCCTTTCATTATCCTACTCTACATTGGTGATAGCTTCAAGAAAAAGTGGAATGTGTGCACTTCTTCCTGTGGCTGTGGATGTGCACGTGTGCTAAGTTGCTTTAGTCGTGTTCGAATCTGCAACGCCATGGATCAAAGCCCACCAGGCTTCTCTATCCATGGGATTCTCAAGGCAAGAATCCTGGAGTGGGTTGCCATGCCCTCCTGCAGGGGATCTTCCTAACCCAGGGATTGAACCTGCTTTTCTTACATCTCCTGCACTGGGAGGTGGGTTCTTTTCCACTCGCATCACCTGGGAAGCCCTTATATCTTCCCAGATGGACTTTGTTTTCAAGTGTCATTGTTCTATAAACTTAAGTAGTATTTCTGAGAATCAGGTAAAGGGGTCTGCATATGCCATGTGGCATGAGGATTATTTTGAACTGAAGACATATAAGTAACAACAGTTGCAAGAAGAAGCTTTTATGAACTCCCCTTATCTGCCTAAAAGCAAAGCCTCCAAAAATAATTCAACTGTCATAAATCCCCTCCCTGGGAGCTTTGCAATCAGAGAAGATTGATTCCTATCACCAGAGATGAGAGGTCAGCACTGGGATAAGAAATTACCGAAATAGATAGTGTCATATAAAACTGTTATACTTTCCATTTATTTTCCTAAGGACCATTTATTTTCCCCAAAAGTCACTGATTGTCCCAGAAGTGTCCTTCTTCCTCTCTTCATCTCCTATTAAGATGGTATAGAAACCTCAAAATCTAACGGGCCCTTAGAGTCACTATTTTGGTGAACCTCTGTATGTATATCATTAAAATATGTTTTTTTTCTCTTGCTAATCTGTCAGTTCAAGTTGAATTCAGTCATCAAACACTGAACTTAAGAGGGTAGAGGAAAAAAATTTTTCCCCTGACACAGGATTGTAAAGGATTCCATGATGATGTTTCAAATCTCTTAACCCCAAATTCCTAAATGCCTCAGTCTCTATTCTAGACTTCCTGGGTAGTGGGTCAGATAAAGGAAACTAATCCTGCCCACCTAGGATGATACCTAGGGTGGGAACGTCTTGTGGTCCACAGTACTTTGGGTATAAACCTACAACTCACCTTGAGTCTCCCAGAACTGAAATGCGGAGGCAAAGATCTTGAGGCTGCTGTTATCCTGGCTCTTGTCTGGGCCAAGTTACCTGTGCAAAGAAGACAAAAAATTAAGGCAAAGAAAAAGTTAAAGAATAGTATGATAAGTAATTTTTCCCTTTGTGTCCCTGTATTTTTCAGAATGTTCTAAATGATCTGCCCTGAACTTGAAACATGTGGAAAAATTTTGAAATTCAATTATATAAATTATAAGTAAAATATAATATTTATAAGCTATAATTTGTAATATAAATTAAATTTATATTAGTTTAATAAGCAAATAAGAAAGCACAAAGTCTCCCATTCACTTAACAAGCTAGTGCTTAGTCGCTCAGTCGTGTCTGCTTCTTTGTGACCCATGGACTGTAGACTGCCTGGTTCCTCTGCCCGTGGGATTCTCCAGGCTGGAATATCAGAGTGGGTTGCCATGTTCCCCTCCAGGGGATCTTCCCAACCCAGGGATCAAACTAGAGATTGAAGGAAATTACTATAACATAAGAGAACCATATATGAAAATCCCATAACTCATGCACTCAACAGTGAAAAATTGGAAGTTTTTCCTCTAAGATTAGGAACAAGACAAGAATGTCCACTCTCACCACTTCTATTCAACATAATACTGGCAGCCCTAGCTAGGTCAGTTAGGCAAGAAATAGAAATTAAAGGCATCCAAATTGTAAAGTAAGAAGTAAAATTATCTCCATTCACAGATGACATCATCTTACATATAGAAAACCCTAAAGATCATACACATGCACTAGCAAATGAATTCAAAGTTGTAGGATATAAAATCAATATATAAAAAGTTAGTGGCATTTATATACACTAACAATGAAAATCTGAAAAGGGAGTTAAGAAAACAGTTCCATTTACAATGGCATCAATAGGAATAAAATACTTAGGAGTAAACTTAACCAAGGAGGTGAAAATTTATACACTGAAAACTATACAACACTCCTCAAAGAAACCAACAAAGGCACAAATAAATGGAAAGCTATTCCATTGTGAGGGAGAAAAAAATATACTTTTTCCTCTACCTGTTAGGGGAAGCACACTGATTGAAACCGCCCACCCTGGCCAGGCACCATAGTAACCATTTGCAAGAGTTGTTTTATCACAGGAGGTCCTGGTAAGGAACAGGAAACTAATAAGCCTCCACCAACCAGAAAAGTTTGAGAAAGGTCAAAAGGAGACACCACCTGTCCGCCCACCTCCCAGAATCCTTCTCTCTGGCATCCATCTTGGCTGAACAAGGCGTGTACCACCAGGAAGAACTCTGAGTCAGAACAATTGGCTAAGGACAACCCAGAAACTAAACCCATCACCATAAAACCCGAGACTGCAAGCCATGTGGCAGAGCTGTTCTCCTGGGTTCCCTTACCCTACTCCTCTCCACCCAGGTGCCCTTTCCCAATAAAATCTCTTGCTTTGTCAGCAGATGTGTCTCCTCGGACAATTCATTTCCGAGTGTTAACAAGAGCCCAGTTTCGGGCCCTGGAAGGGGTCCCCTTTCCTACAAAATACCCACCTTAGGTTCACTGGCTGGGGCCCTACAAATTAGACTGACAGAGGATAGAGTAGCAAGAGAAAAACAATCAGAAGTTTACTAATGCATGCATTGCACATATATATAGGATTACTCAGTGATGAGTAATTCAAAGGGGTGGTTAGAACTTGGATTTATATAGATATTAACAAAAGAACAATAAATTGATAAAGAAGTGAAAGACAAAGAAAAAGAACTTTGAGTTTCCAGGGGTGGGAAATTATGGTAAGGGTAGATATATAAGGAAGGGCTTCCCTGGTGGCTCAGTGGTAAAGAACCCACCCGCCAATGCAGGAGATGTGGGTTCTATCTTTGGGTCGAGAAGATACTCTGGAGAAGGAAATAGCAACCCACTCCATTCTTGCCTGGAAAATCCCATGGATTTTCCATGGACTGTGGTGGGTTACAGTCCATGAAGTCGCAAAAGAGCTGGACACAATTTAGCCATTAAACAACAAAAAATACATAGGGAAGCTATTATAAGATAAGGGCTAATTTATTATATAGATTCCTGTAATGGTGCTGTCTCTGAGTTGATAGGGTCTAGAGTTGTCTCTGGTGATTAACTTCTGCCTTTTTTGGTAGAGAGGAAAGGGGGCACATTTTTACAAATTTATGCCCTGCTTTTGGACAAATGCAGGGAAAGCAGAGAACTTTTCTTATATCTGCTCCTTTTCAATTGCTTTCAGCTTAAAATAATCCTTATGGCAAACTGGCATATTTTGGGGTGGCATATTCTGTTACCCTGGATTGTGTTCATGGATTAGAAGGCTTAATATTGTTACAATGTCCACACCACCCAAAGAGAGCTACAAATTCAGTGCAATCCCCATCAAAATCTCAATGACATTTGGACAAATAGAAAAAATCCTAAAATTCATATGGAACCCCAAAGGACTCCAAAACAATCTTCAGAAGGAAAAGAAAAAACTGAAGGCCTTCTATGTCCTAATTTCAAAATACATTACAAAGCTATAGTAGTTGAAATAGTCTGGCAAAACAATACTGACATGAAGATAAACATATAGACCAATGGAACAGAACAGAGAGCCCAGAAATAGACCCATGCACATATAGTCAAATAATCTTTGATATGGGTATTAAGACTACACAATGGGGAAAGGATTATCTCTTCAACAAATGGTGCTGTGAATACTTGGCATTTACATGCAAAAGAATGAAACTGAAACCCTATCTTATACCGTACTCGAAGATCAACTCATAATAAAGACTTAGACGCAAGACCAGAAACTATATAAGCATAGGGGAAAGCCAATAATTGGTCTGGACAATTATTTCTCAGGTACGACACCAAAAGCACAGGCAAAAAAAGCAAAAATAGACAATTGGGACTGTATATCAACAGGGGAAAAAAGATGGGAGAAAACCATCTATCTCGTAAGAGGTTACTTTCCAAAATGTATAAAGAACTCCTACAACTCAACTCTTTGCGACCCCATGGACTATATAGTCCATGGAATTCTCTAGGCCAGAATACTAGAGTGGGCAGCCTTTCCCTTCTCCAGGGGATCTTCCCAGCCCAGGGATCGAACCCAGGTGTCCCACATTGCAGGCAGATTCTTTACCAGCTGAGCGACAAGGGAAGCCCTATAACTCAGCAGCAAAAAATAAAATAAGCTGATTTAAAAATGGGCAAAGAACTTGAATATACATGCCTGCAAAGATGACATACAAATGGCCTGAAGGTATATGAAAAGATTCTTAGTATCACTAACAAGGTAATGTAAATCAAAGCCACAATGAGATATCACCTCATACTTATTCGAGTGGAGATTATAAATGAAGAGGAATAAAATATCTCCCTTTGGCATACTGATTATTTTAAGTTGTTATTTTTGAGAAACGTAGACACACATGAGGCTCTGAAAACTGAGCCGAAATTACCCTTTTGTAAGAAAACTTTACAAGAGGAATGAATCTCCATATGTAAAGGCGTCTCCCTCTCCCTACTGGAAAGAGAAGGATGACTACATGATTTTCAGGGCTGTTATGGGCACTGGATGAAATAATTCATGAAAAGCATTATAAACACAGCTCTGGTACAAGGAAAGTGCTCACTTTGTGTTACTAGCATTGATGATGATGATTTGCTGTGAACAGTTCACACGGTCTCAGTAGAGGGCAAGAGAACAGGGACTTGTACTAATTTGCTACTGTGAACCCTGGTTTGTAAAAAAAAAATTAATGAAAGACGAGAAAAAATGATAAGGCAACTCCACTTTGAACGTCCATCTCTTAGCCTCTCTGATTTCTGCTGCTTTTTGCCTTTGAAGGGTCTGAGTGGCCTGCTGGAACTCTCTTCTCCCTTCCTCTCCACCCACCCTTCATCTCCTCTCTCATACTTAGCCCCCCAAACCAAGAGATCTGTTTTACCTAAAATGTCATTTGATTGTGTAGCAAAATAAAAAGTTGTCAGTGGAAGGAGAAGCTGCAATTTGTGCATTTGCAAGACACTAAAGATTTCAAAGTTTTTAGCAAGTCTAGCACAAAGATGTCCAAATGTTTTCTCTGGCGATATCTTCAGAGGCTAAACTGTGATTAATAGCCCAGAAAGAATCCTTTGAAGCAGGATTGGTGACATCAAAGTCGTAATCCAGGGGTGGCAGGAGCTTTATAATGAGTGGGAAGCATTTTAACACATTTCAAAGGATTTACAGCATGAATAAACAATAGACCTCAGCAGATGTGCCACACACACCTTTCAGAAACATAACCTATAAGAAGTTTCCATTTTAATTTAAATGTAAATACAGTGTTCACACTTCTTTCAAATGTTAAGCATCCTCAGTGCTTCACCCCCCAGTCTCTTTGGCTAAGGATGCCTCACTGCTCCAGAGCACCCTCCTGTGACTCACTGACATATCGGAGAGGGAAAAAATGGAAGTCAGAGGCATTGGATGGAATTTGTATCCTATGTGGGAACTGGGTTAGGAAAGAATCTAAAATGGAGCTTGCAATGATCCCAGATAATTTCTCTGCTTCCAACTTAAAGCGAAAGAGACAAGTGGTCTGAAGACAGGGCTGAAACTTTTAAAAGATGGCAATTTCCTGCCTGCTTCAGAGGATTTTCAGCTCTTGGAAAGCAACCAGCACCCAGGATTTCAGCTGCCTCTTAAGAGTTGCCCGAGATGATGGGTTGCGGTTTTAAATAATCAGGCTTGAAATTTGACTTCCCTCTGCTGCCCCCTCTGGGTTTAAAGGATTGGTTGCAGGGTTCTGGTGGTGACTGCTGGTGGGCATTTGTTTAGGAAATTTTCCTGTTTCAATTTTGCATAACACAAGAAATAGGCTAATAAGCTAATAAATGATTGCAAAGAAATGCTGAAAAGTAAAAGGCTGGTGTCAATTGCTGCCCGAAAAGGAGTTGCAAAGAAAACATCAGCTCTTTTTTTTGCCAGATTAAGTTATGTGAGTATACCTGAGAACTACTATGTGTACCCCGCAGTCAGTGTGGGTGAAAAGTGAAAGTTGCTCAGTCGTGTCCAACTCTTTGCGACCTCAAGGACTGCAAGCCTGCCAGATTTCTCTGTCCATGGAATTCTCCAGGCAAGAATACTGGAGTGGGTGGCCGTTTCCTTCTCCAGAGGATCTTCCTAACCCAGGGATTGAACCCAGGTCTACCACATTGCAGGTGGATTCTTTACTGTCAAGCTACCAGGGAAGCCAAGTTTGAATACTGAAAACCAAAATCACACCTTTCTGTCTAAATGAGAATGACCTTGTGCTATTCCTGTCCCCATTAACATGAATTTCTTTTCCAGGAGTCTCCTGTCCAGACAAATGGTTTGATTGTTCATTACAAGAATTTCCCCAAAGACCCAAGACCCATCAACTCTTTATGAAAAATGTCCATTGTTTAAACTCCATGGTTCTGTGAATTCCTTGTTTCAAATTCACACATTGCTGTTTCCATCAATCATGGGCTGGTTATATTGTATGTGATCCTTGTTATTGCTGTTCAATACCTTAGTCGTGTCCAACTGTTTGTGACTCCATGGACTGCAGCACACTAAGCCTCCCTGTCCCTCACCATCTCCCAAAGTTTGCCTAAGTTCCTGTTCATTGCATCAGTGATGCCATCCAGCCCTTTCATCCTCTGACACCCTCTTCTTCTGCCCTCAATCTGTCCCAGCATCAGGGACTTTTCCAATGAGTCAGCTGTTCATATCAGATGACCAAAATACTGGAGCTTCAGCATCAGTCTTTCCAATGAATATTCAGGGTTGATTTCCCTTAAGATTGATTAGTTTGATCTCCTCACTTTCCAAGAGACTTTCGGGAGCCTTCTCCAGCACCACAGTTTGAAGGCATCAATTCTTTGGTGCTCTGCCTTCTTTATGGTCTGGCTCTCACAACTGTACATGATTACATGGAAAGACCATAGCCTTGACTGTACAGACCTTTGTCAGCAGAGTAATGTGTCTGCTTTTCAACATACTGTCTAGGTTTATCATAGCGTTCCTGCCTAGAAGCAATCACCTTCTGATTTCATGACTGCAGTCACCATCTGCAGTGATTTTAGAGCCCAAGAAGAAGAAATTTGTCACTACTTTCACTTTTTCCCCTTCTATTTGCCATGAAGTCATGGGGCCAGATGCCATGATCTTAGTTTTTTTAATATTTAGTTTTAAGCCAGCTCTTTCACTCTCCCCCTTCACTCCTCATCAAGAATTTCTTTCATTCCTCTCCACTTCCTCGTGTGATCCTTATGCAGTTCTAATTAAGCCCTCTCACTTCGACTCATCTTAAATCAAACTTGACCTCTCAACAAATTCTGACCCAGCCTTTCCTTCTCCAAGACACTGTCAAAGCTTTGAGAGATGGTGGTCTCTCTTCCTGTGGGGAGCAACGAACTCTACTTTGTCTAATTATAACAGGCAGGGTGAGTAATGTTTAGGGGGTCAGCTTGGGACAGACTTATGCAGGGGTGAGGCTTGGAGTAAATGAAATGTTCTCATTTTAGTTAACACTGTAATCAATAAAAATGCAAGGGGTTAAATTCAGTAGTTGTATAAAACATACTAGAGTATTTTGTATGTTTTTTAAAAAACCACTTAGATAATGATCTATCCTATAAGTCTATATAACAAGAACTTGTTTCAGATTTGATACACTGAGATAACTTAAAATAGTGACAAGAAAATGACACAGTTGTAGGAGGAGGAGAGAGAAAGGGTAATGTTAGATTTTGTTCTGCAGATTTCACTCTCTCCTGGCCTTTATCTATGGCTTTGAGTGTTAATATCAATAAACGGACAAGGGGGAGGTGGAAGAGTTCCCAGTCTACTTAATCTCTCAAGAAAAGAACACAGGTAATTTATGTATATGTGGAAGTGGCTGTAGTTTTGTGGAGGGAAGAAATAAAGAGATCAGCCTGTACTCTTAGCTGTTCTAATGAAGAAAGATACGCACATACAGCAAATGTTCTCTTCTGAATGCACAACCTAGACTTTACCATGTATGTGGGAAATTTCATGCCCAAAGGGAACCTTTCCCCGTTTCTGCATTCACTGGCATTTGTCTGGAAATTTAAGGAATTTCTGCACAATGAACACCTTTACACTATCTGCTTGAAGGAAGCCAAACCAAGGTTTTCACTGATTTTTTTTTTTTTCCATTTAAAATGAGAACTACAGCTTTAAAGATTTGTGGCCCAGAGATTCTAAAATTGTATAGCTGAGGAAAAACGAATAACTCCTTTCCTCTTTAAGTTTGAAAACTCATAAACAGGATGTCATCTCAGCAAACAACTGAATCAAATCATCAGAACGTGTCGAGGAGGCAACCAGACTTCCCTTCAACTCAGTCTATAGTGGAGCTGAGGCTTCCTGCTTCCTGCAGTTTACTGCCACATGGGTGGAAACTGCCAGTTCAGCCTATCTTAATAAAGACAGAGCTAGTTAAGAAAAGCCCTGGGTATTGTCTGCCTTCCCCACATGTTTCACTTGGAGTTTGCTTGGAAATACCATGACTGCCAAGTGGCATGACATGTGTTCACAAAAGTGCTGGAACCTAGACAGTTGATACCTATCCATGAAGACTTAAGCCACTGAGAAAAGCATGACATTCACAGACGCATACCTGCCAGTACTCACACACATAAGGATCATTTATTTCCGTCTCAGAGCAACATCCATATGCAGCAGAGTGGTTTTGAGTCCAATAAAACCTAGTCTTGGACAAAACTGTAATTTAGCCAAAGGATATATTCGAAGTCCCATACACGGCTTTTCACATCCCTATTCCCACTTCTGAAGGTCAAAATGGCTTTAATGCTGTGTCTCTTCCCTATCCCAACAACCAGTTTTCCTATTTCCTTGCCCCACCCTGGAAATCTCCCTAGCAGACCTTCTCCATACTCCCATTGAAGCTCCCCTGTCTATGTTCTAAACCTTCATGTTACTATTCTTCCCTGACAACTAATCCAGGTCCACTTTCCTCATGGTTGGATAAATGTGTTATTTCACATAGGTGAGATGTTTGCATATGAAGGGGAGCAGAATTTGTCATCCCAAAATATGCCTCTCTAGCATAAGTATTATTTCAGGCTAATTATTTTTAAGAAATAGTCATCATAGGAGAGGCTCTGAAAACTGAGTAGAAATGACCCTTTTGTAAAGAATTTTGGAGGGAGAAAACATGGAAAAGGAAGACTTTATTAAGACATCATAAGTTACTGGTGGGACCATAGACAAGCTTAGCTAATTTTGCTCTTCCAGTGGCCTTATGTAGCTACTCATCCAACCATGTGGCCAAAGGTGAATGGTTTGGATACAAGCCACTATGGGACTTACATTTGTTAGTTACTACAGGGGGCAGAGTCTTGAGTAAAATCTCTTGTGGGTCAGGTTGTTGCAATACAGGGAACCCACATTTCACAGTCTAAGGCTAAATGACAAGGCAAGAGAGAATAAACTGATTACTAAATAATAAAAAATATTTTACATAATATAAAATAGGGATATAATTATATTTTTATATAATATTATATTTTATATAATATAAAATAGGATAAAAAATCCCTCCCTAGAAGCTCTGCTCAACACAACTTATCTATTGATGGTGGGTCAGTTCTGGATTTCTCTATGTAAAGTATAACATTATGTTTTCAATTAAGTCTGAAAAAGCCACCCAGTGTTTCAGAAAACAAGAGGCTGGTAACTTCACATGTTGCAGGATGATGACTGAGTGCTTGAAATTATAAGTGCTTATTTAGTTCTCCCTCTTTAGCCTGGAAGCAATGAAAAGAATGCTAGACTCATAACTGAGAAACCTGAATTCTTATCCCAAGCCTATCTCTGACTTTAGATCACTTCTAGTCTCTATGACTCAACAGTATGACACCTCAAATGAGAAGTCTGAGTAGATGAGCGGTCCTCCACTTGTGTGTGCTGCAGCATTTTGCCATGGCACTCATGGAACAAATCCTCTGTGCTATGCAGCTGAATCTAGATCACTGTCTGCTAATGCGGTATAAGAGGGGTAGACTCTAGAGAGATGGGACTACAAGGGATAGTGTAATGTTTACCTGGTACCAAAAAAAGATTGCATGACATCTGGGGCCAGGGCATGTGAAAACTTTACCTAGGCTGTAAATCAGAGAGCTGGTCGGTCAGGGCAGTAAACAATATTGATCAAAAGCAACATCAAGGGGAAAATTCACAAATGATACATCTGATAATGGACTATTATACAAAATATACAAAGAACTCTTGAAATTCTACAATGAGAAAACAAACAACCTGATTTTAAAATGGGCCGAATACTTTAACAGAAACCTCACTAAAGAAGATACACAGATGGCAAATAAGCATATGAAAAGATGCTCCACATTATAGATCATCAGGGAAATGCAAATTAAAATGAGATACCATTATACACCTACTAAAATAGCCAAAATCCAGAACACTGACATCATTAAATGCTGCCAAGGATGTAGAGCAACAGAAACTCTCATTCATTGCTTATGGGAATACAAAATGGGGCAGCTACTTTGGAAGACAGATTGGTGGCTTCTTATAAAAATAAACATACTCTTACATATGATCATCAATTATGTTCCTTGGTATTTACCCAAAGGAGTTGAAAACATGTTCACACAGAAATTTGTTGCCAAAAATTGGAAGTAACCAAGATGTCAGTAGGTGAATGGAAAAACAAACTGAGTTATATCTAAGACAATGGATTATTTCGTTCTTAAAAAAGAGCTATGAAATCATGAAACGACTTGGAAGAACTTTAAATCTGTATTACTAAGTGAAAAAAGTCATCTGAAAAGGCTAGATATTATATTATTCCAAATGGAAAATGTATTATGCCAAATAGGAAAGGCAAAACTATGCAGACAATAAAAAGATCATGGGTTCAGGGAAGAAATTAATATAGTAAATGAACTGGAGTAAAAAAGGTTAAGGAGTGTTGGGTTTGCATTCAGGTCTGAAAGTCTATTGATGGTTGTGAAATAAATTTTAAGAGACTGCTGAGTTAGGGAAAACAAGAGAGAACAAAACAAAGGGGATAAAGCTAAAGTCTACGTGATGTATTATTTCCTAGCAATCTGGCAAGCAACAGGAGAGGGGAGGATGGCGATGATAGTGCACGTGTCTGTGCTCAGCAGACTCTCTGTGACCCCATGGACTGTAGCCTGCCAGGCTTCTCTGTCCATCGGATTTTCCAGGCAAGAACACTGGAGTGGGTTGTCATTTCCTTCTCCAGGGGATCTTCCCAACCCAGGGATCAAAACTGTGTCTCTGCATTGGCAGGCAGATTCTTTACTGAGCTCCTGGGAAGCCCAGCTTAGATAAATTGAGGAAGCTTAAGTAATGATTTGACAGAGGCGAGGATATTTAATTTGCTAACTCTTCACAGCTGATCACCATGAGAAACAAACCCTGGCTCTGTTTCTGGGGTCTCTTTCCAGTTACTCCTCCACTTCCTTTGCTTTTTTGGCGAAAGTGAGCTTATTCAGATCTCTAACTTGCATATCACTCTTCTACATAATACATGAGAGAGGGGATAGAGGTATAATATTTTGCTCCCCCCAACGATGTTTTAAAGATTAAGTAATTCAAGGTGATAGGGACAGAGTAAAGGAAGAAAGTAGGTGATTAAACTGAAAAAGTACAGGAGACCCCTGTAAATTAAAGATCATCCCAGAAAGCAGGTTTGCTTAGCAATAAAACCATGTGACAGAAACATGAGACACACCCCCAAAACAGTGAAACAATGGTGGAAGGAGATGTGCATCCTGCCCAGTGAGCTCAGCAAGTGAATGATTCCTCGCACATGCTTCTCCTCATTCACTAAAAACAAAAATACAGGAAAAGGTAGTATTATATTAAAACCTGAAATGATTTACCATAGTTTAGTATGTTACTGCCTTTTGGTCTATTTCTGTAGCAGCATGACAGTTTCCGTTTGACCATATAGGGACAAAAAAACTCCCTTTCCCAATGTGGAGGAGTGGTTTATGACAGAAACTTGATGTCTACTCAAGAAAGATACAGAATACGGTCTTTCCAATCCTCCCCATTTTTCCTTTGATTATAAAAATGTAGCCACTAAGTTCTCAGGGAAGCACTGCCTTGCCTGCCTGCTTGCATCTCTTACAAGTGTCCTACACTAATATACTCCTTCCTTGCCTGTCACTCTAACTCTCACTGAATTATTTCTACACCAAGACAGAAAACCCTTTGTTTCACTAAGCCCTGAAACACATTCTGTGATTTCAAAGGTGCTTATCTTCAGCATCGTCATAATATGTATTCTCCAAATGAAAAATTATGCTTCTTTCAGTTTGGATATTAGCAAATACCAGTCATTTTGAAAAGCTGATTGCTAATATGAATGCAACCATCATTTATATAAGTCATTTTTTTTTTGATTGAGACTCTGAAAGCATTCAAGGTTAACTTTTGGTCTATAGGTATTCAAGTCCAGTTTTCTCACTTACCAATTATTTTGCTTTCTTTCAAGGAATGACTATTATCACCTAACACCTTTTCAAAGACCTACTCTAAACATTCAGGTGCAGAACTTGGAGAAAAACTGTAGCTGCTTAAAATTCCAGAAAATAAGGAGAGGCAAACTGAGAAAGACACACTCTATAGGCAACAAAGCTTATAACAGGCCTACCTGGCCAGTGTGACTTGTGTCTAAGCTACAGTGCTACAGGTTTTCTAGACACCAACACATACATATTTCTCACTCTCTTCTTTTGCTCTCCTTCCTCTCTCTTTCAAATTTTTGTTCGTTTTTACGATTCATAAAATGGCACTGATCAAAAAGATTCTTCTACTGAATCTGATATGTGTCATAGTGCTGAAGGATGAAGTTTATGTAAGTTTTATTTTTTAAGTACAGGCATTGTTTTTTTTTTTTTATTGACTATGCCAAAGCCTTTGACTGTGTGGACCACAACAAACTCTGGTAAATTCTTAATGAGATGGGAATACCAGACCACCTGACCTGCCTCTTGAGAAATCTGTATGCAGGTCAGGAAGCAACAGTTAGAACTGGACATGGAACAACAGACTGGTTCCAAATAGGGAAAGGAGTACATCAAG
>NW_011494854.1:1459249-1471141 GCF_000754665.1 Bison bison bison | reverse complement strand
GACTTCATTTTTTTGGGCTCCAAAATCACTGCAGATGGTGACTGCAGCCATGAAATTAAAAGACACTTACTCCTTGGAAGGAAAGTTATGACCAACAATTACTTTGCCAACAAAGGTCCATCTAGTCAAGGCTATGGTTTTTCCTGTGGTCATGTATGGATGTGAGAGTTGGACTGTGAAGAAGGCTGAGCACCGAAGAATTGAAGCTTTTGAACTGTGGTGTTGGAGAAGACTCTTGAGAGTCCCTTGGACTGCAAGGAGATCCAATCAGTCCATTCTGAAGGAGATCAGCCCTGGGATTTCTTTGGAAGGAATGATGCTAAAGCTGAAACTCCAGTACTTTGGCCACCTCATGCGAAGAGTTAACTCATTGGAAAAGACTCTGATGCTGGGAGGGACTGGGGGCAGGAGGAGAAGGGGACGACAGAGGATGAGATGGCTGGATGGCATCACTGACTCGATGGACGTGAGTCTGAGTGAACTCCAGGAGTTGTTGATGGACAGGGAGGCCTGGCGTGCTGCGATTCATGGGGCCGCAAAGAGTCAGACACGACTGAGCGACTGAACTGAACTGAACTGAAAATCACTGCAGATGGTGACTGAAGCCATGAAATTAAAAGACGCTTGCTCCTTGGAAGAAAAGTTATGATCAACCTAGACAGCATATTAAAAAGCAGAGACATTACTTTGCCAACAAAGGTCCGTCTAGTCAAAGCTACAGTTTTTCCAGTAGTCATGTATGGATGTGAGAGTATAAAGAAAGCTGAGCACCAAAGAAGTGATGCTTTTGAACTGTGGTGTTGGAGAAAACTCTTGAGAGTCCCCTGGACTGCAAGGAGATCCAACGAGTCCATTCTAAAGGAAATCAGTCCTGAATATTCTTTGGAGGTACTGATGCTGAAGCTGAGACTCCAATACTCTGGCCACCTGATGCAAAGAGCTGACTCATTTGAAAAGACCCTGATGCTGGGAAAGATTGAAGGCAGGAGGAGAAGGGGATGACAGAGGATGAGATGGTTGCATTGCATCACCGACCCAATGGACATAAGTTTGAGTAAACTCCAGGAGTTGGTGATGGACAGGGAGGCTTGGCATGCTGCAATCCATGGGGTCGCAAAAAGTTGGACACAACTGAGGGACTGAACTGAACTGAACTGATTGCTGTTTCTGAGAACTTGGCTTTATGAAACTGTGACACAGCATTCAGAATAACTGTTGATGTCCAAATCTCCCTTAATTAAAATCTTATCCTATTCTCTGATAAAGGAACTCTACAAGCATCACAATTCTGTACTAATTCTAAAGGCTTCAGGTAGTCAGTGGATATGTGTCTGAGTCCTTTTAAGTCAATGCAAATATTTTACCTTATATTGGTATTTGTCTTTAGAAATGGCTTTTTTCCTTATACCAGTTACAAGATCTCTGAAGCCAGGCACTAAATATTTCTATTCTCATTCATTAATTCAAAAATTATTTCTTCAGCACCTTCTACAAGACTTGTGAAGAGCTCTACAAATGTGTGTGTGTGGTTAGTTGCTCAGTTGTATCCTCTGCAACCCTATGGACTGTAGCTCGCCAGGTTCCTCTGTCCATGGAATTCTCCAGGCAAGAATACTGGAATGGGTTGCCATTCTCTTCTCCAGGGGAGCTTCCCAACCAGGGATCAAACTGAGGTCTCCCACATTGTGGGCAGATTCTTTACTGTCTGAGCCACCAGGGAAGCCCACTCTACAAATAGTAGGTGCTAAAAAAAAAAAGTTTATTGAACATGGTATAATTCACTGGAACTACATTTCAAATGATTCCTACCCTTGCCTTATAGGTGGATCATATCTACTACCTCTTGGCAAACTTCAGTATCACAGATTCTTCTTTCAGTCATCCAAAAAGAAACACTCATTATTCCAAAGAAATAGCAATTGACTGTGAACCATTTTACACAGTTAGTAGAGCACCATAGATGAGCAGAAAATGTCTCATCAAAGCCAAAATTGTTCCTTGATGTGACACTGAAAGCTACCCATGAATCTAATTAAAACACTGTCTGTGACTCCTCACTGGAGTCTAAGCTCCCTTAGGGCAGGCACTAAGTCCATTCTATTTACTACTCTAGACCTGATACTTAGCACAATTTACGTAGCATGTAGTAGACACTCAGTTAATATATGTGAATGAATGAGTGAATATGTGTGGCCTTACATTTATTTAACATGACATCCAATGCCCTTTTAGGAGTAGGCCGCAGCTCACCTCACTTCCCTCCACGTACCCTGAATTTTATGCTGCTCTCTGGCCATGGCACACTCCCTTCATATTTCAGAATCTTTGCTCAAGCTATTGGAGCCCCAGATTGCAGAGGTGAAGTGGTTAAGACCGTGAGTGCTAGGGTCGAACCACCTGGGATTTTTCTCAGCTCTGTCACTTACTTGGTAGGAAGGCTTGAATGAGTTACTTACCTTCTTAATATTTGGATTTCATCATCCAGAAGGCTGGATGAACATTTATTGAGTTTTGGGAATAAAGTGTTTCTGTTAAATTTACAGTGAATAGAGTTTCAGTGGTGAGTGGAGATGCAGATGTTGCTGGTATAGGGGATTTGATTAGAGCCACATGGAACCCCTAGAAGCCCTACTCGGCCAAGAGTTTTAGTTTAAGCTAAATCACTTGACTCAGTGGTCATCTCTTCAGCATATATTTTGAGATTTACAAAATGTTATTAACTAGAGGTTTTGGCTAATCAGAGTTTTATAGACTATACAATTTTCTATTGCCTAGAACCTTATTAAATGTTGGATTGGATGACTAGAAAAGAAAATAAACTGAGGATGTAAGATTTGAGGGTTTATTTTATTCTTTCCTGTTTATATTCTTAAGATACTATTTTCAAAACAGAGAAATCACAAACACTCAACCGAAAGAAAGAGAAAAAGGAAGGAAGGAGGAAAGGAAGGAAAGAAGGAAGGAGGACTCATAGTACTATATAATTTTATTTACTGTCTTTTTAAAAAATCGATCAGAGATAAGGAAATATATGTAGAAATCCACTTATTTTGCTCTATATTCGCCTCTATGCTCTGGATCAGAAAAGAGTTAATAATATTTAAATACTAACATTTATTGCATGCTAAATCACTTCAGTCATGTCCAGCTCTTTGTGATCCTATAGACTGTTAACCTGCTAGGCTCTTCTGTTCCTGGGATGCTCCAGGCAAGAACACTGGAGTGGGTTGCTGTGCCCTCCTCCAGGGGATCTTTCCAACCCAGGGATAGAAACTGCATCTCTTACATCTCCTGTATTGGCAGATGGGTTCTATACTACAAGCTTCACCTGGGAAAATACTACTAACATTTATTAAATGCTTACAATGTAGTAGGCACTATGGTAAATGTGTAGAATGAAGTATTTAATACAACATTGTGAGCCATGTCCCCAGTTCACTAAGAAAGAAAATGGTGGCAGAGTATACAGGCCTATGGCCAAAGGTCAGATGCCCACCGTGCAAAGCATGGAGCAGTGATGCTGAGAGAGCCCATCAACTAGGATGGCCTAATTATAGATTTTGTGGTTATTTCAGGGTTTCTGGTCATATTCAAGGAAGACCACTGAGTAACTGAGGGGCCTGCTGCCTGGCCAAACTGATTGAACCCAATTGATTTTAGATGATGTCTGAATTTTTTAGTCATTTACACACCAAACTGGGTCAACTGCACACAGTTTCCATTGATTACCCAGCAATCATTATCCTTGTGACTAAGCCAAATCTAATCATCTGGAAAACAGTTGATCTGGGTTTTATGTAACTTGAACTGTCCTTATGAAATGTAAAGAATGGAACCACTCTACTAAATGCTCCTTCCCCACTTCCAACTCTCCAGTAAAGTTAAGTGACATTTTATTTAGTTTACTGACATCTCACATGTGCAAGCCAGTAAAGTTCACAATTGTTTCTCCACACAGCTGTGGTTTACAGCTTCTCTTCGCACACAACATGCTGGCACCAGAGCAAAATGATTAACTTTTATATGCTTCTAACATATGGACCAGACTGTTAGAAGCTGGTATTGTGTTCTAAAGAGAAAAATACAGTTTTTATTAACATGACCCAAATTCCTGGGAAAAAAGCATTAAGTTGTGATCCATTTCTAAGCAGGGAGATTATAATTATGATGGCTTTGTTTCTAACTCACTTGATTTGGAGTGCCTCGAGTTATCTTCCAGTAAGTTGAGGGGTGAGGGAAGATGACCTGAAAGCCCCATTATAAAGAGATTTTGAATTAATAAACTATAAATGGCCTTGAGACTTTTCCTCAATATGAGCTATGAAATAAATGCAAAGAACCTTTCATCTTAAATGGGAACATATTTCTTCTCTATGAATGAGAAGGAATGCTGGTGAGAGAAGCAGAATTTGTTTTTCTTGCATTTTTGACCATTTGAAAAATCAAAGCTGCCGTATTTGCTGTACTTCCCAAGATCATTAAAGAAATAAAATGGCCCTAAATTGTACTTCCACTTAAAACTAAAATGTGCATTCACTGTCACAAATGAGAGCTATGAGAGAAGTAGTATATTAAAATAGACTGAGGAAAGATAGTGGATCTGATTCACAACAGATACTTTCCCAATATTAGAGCCATTATATTGTAACTCATCAGAGAAGGTTATTTTAGTTTTTGTTTTTCAAGGACATAGTAGGAACAAGGTCCCTAGAGCTAGGAAAGTATGAGAAACTTTTGGAAATGGATTTAAGAGCCACACTGGAAGATTGCCCTGGAAAAGAAAGACTCAGGGAGAAAATTTTCCGAACAGCATTGCCTCATTGAGTGCCACTTGACTCTTGATCCTCAAGATGCTTTTTGAAGCATCTTACTGGTTTCGGAAGATCTATACATGCGAGCCATCTCTCGGTATTTCTGCAATAAAGACACTTATTGGAATTTCATACTTAGTATTCCCCACACTTTCTACCATGGAAATTTCTTCACATCACACCTCATCACATCTCACAAACCTAAGTTTTATGAAACACATGTTGGAAAACATCGCTCTTGATGCTGATAATATGGGACCTTTCTATCTCGGCAAAGAGAGCCATGGGAACTTTTAACAGGCTTGTGCTGGAGCTCTGCAAATCCAGAACAATGACTTTTCTCACACACTGGGAAATAGGCTGAAGTATGAATGTAATATAATATTACTTTATGAAGAAAGAAGTATTTATTTTCTTTGGAAGGACGAGCAAGAAGAAGGGCTCTTTGGCATTTCTTCAGTTCTCTTTGAGGGCAGAAATGAGGCGCATCTGTGGCCAGGGCAGCAGCTCTCTGAAGCCATGTTATTCAATGTAGTGGCTGCACTACATGTGAACTGTGTGGCTCGTCCGAAATGAGATGCACCATGAGCAAAAAATACACACCAGACTTCAAAGACTTAGTAAAACAGAAAAAGTAAGGCATCTCAATAATTTTATATTGATTACAATGTTGAATGATAATATTTTGATATCATAAGTAAAGATATATTAGTAAAATTAATGTTTTCTGTGCTGTAGACTAAATGTTTGTGTCCCCCGTCCCCTACACACACAAATTCATACACTAAGTCCGGGCCTCTAATGTGATGATATTTGGCGGTAGGGCCTTTGGGAGTTAATTAGGTGATTCGCAGAAGCAGAGCCCTCATCAATAAGATCCGTTTCCTCATAAAAGAGGCCCTAGAGACTTCCTTCACCTCTTCGGCCATCTGAAGACACAGTGAGAAGACAGCCAACTATGAACCAGGACATGGTCCCTCGTCAATCATAAACTCTGTTGGTGGCTTGATCTTAGACTTTTCACCCTCTGGAACTGTGAGAACTAAATTTCTGCTGTTTATTAGCCACCCAGTCTCTAATATTTTGTTATAGCAGCCCAAATGGACTAAGGCATGTTTCTTTTTACTTTTTAAAATGTGGCTCCTGTAACATTTTCTTTCCCACTGGACAGCATGGTGCAATAGACCAAAGAACAGAAGAGAGCCCAGTGAGAGCTTTCAAACCACAGTGAAAAAAAGGGAAGTTGCTCAGTCGTGTCCAACTCTTTGCAACCCCATGGACTGTAGCCCACCAGGCTCCTCCGTCCATGGGATTTTCCAGGCAAGAATACTGGAGTGGGTTGCCATTTCCTTCTCCAGGAGATCTACCTGACCCAGGACTGAACCCAGGTCTCCCTCATTGTAGGCAGACTCTTTACCGCCTGAGCCACCAGGGAAGTCAAACCACAGTAACTGCAGACAAAATCTGGCCACGGAGTCACTAGAGGTTGGTCTGTTTGATCTTAAGCTTCCTTCTAATAGGTTCTTCTTCATGCAAAGCTTTCACTTTGCAGAAGGGAAGCTTGTTCAGAGAACTGAATTAAACCCAGTGGATGCAAAGTACCAACTCAGGTGGAGCTCAGCTTGTCTACTGACTTACAATCCATGGCTTGTTACTCCATCACAGCTGCCGCTGCTGCTGCTGCTGCTGCTAAGTCGCTTCAGTTGTGTTTGACTCTGTGTGACCCCAGAGATGGCACCCCACCAGGCTCCGCCGTCCCTGGGATTCTCCAGGCAAGAATACTGGAGTGGGTTGCCATTCCCTTCTCCAAAGCATGAAAGTGGAAAGTGAAAGTGAAGTTGCTCAGTCGTGTCCAACTCTTCGTGACCCATGGACTGCAGCCTACCAGGCTCCTCCATCCATGGAATTTTTCCAGGCAACAGTACTGGAGTTGGGTGCCATTGCCTTCTCCACACAGCTGATAGGGTAGAACAAACTGCAGGTAGACTTTTTAAAAGGAAAGAAAATTTTAAGCTGCTTACATGTGAACAAAGAGACAAATGAATAAACAAGCAAAAAGAAAAACAGTACTTGGAGAATACAACTCAAAACCTGAAGGCATTCAGGGAAAAGGAAAAAAAGAATTTCAAGAGATGCTCTCTTCCTCCCACAACCATACCACACACCCATTTTGTCCTCAACAAGTCTAACAAAGACAACCAGTGATTCTTCTAGACAAGGGCTGAAAACCATTAACAAAGGGAGATGTAGGAAGGTGTCAAGTCTCTCCTGGGATGGTTCAGCTGCTGCCAGGACCCTCTGTAAAGGGTAGAAGGGGACACTGTTCCTCATGGAAACTGACAGCAGAGGCCTTCTGTTCTCCAGCTGGCTGCGGCAGCAATAGAAGGGAGTGTGACTTCACACGCACCCAGAGTCCCCAGGGCAGCGAGGTTTCTAAGAGAAAACATGGATCTCGTGCTTCCCAGCAAAGTACACTCTGTGCTTTAAGCATGAGTGTGCTGCTTGCTTCTGAGAAAGCCCTACCCTGCCCACTCCACATAAGGAAAGGGGCTGGCAATCAATCTCAGATGCTGGATGTAACTACAAGTCTATCTGCACTTCTCTAGAACCTGAGTCCTAACAGGGCATCACATTTGTCTCTCCAGATTCCAAATCCAGAGCTCTAGATGGAGCTCTGAATTTCACAACTTGTTAAAACAAATCTCTCACGTTGGTGGGCTCCCTGTCAGCACCATAAATCAGGATGACTCACACACATTTCTGATGTGTTTCAAGTGCTCTCAAGACCATGAGGGAAATCCGTTCTCAAAGTACACTCCCTGCCTGAACAGACAGACTCTCCTGAGCATCTCCCATATGCCCAGCACCTCTCCAAGAGCTAGAAAGAGGAGTGTACTAAATGGACAAAATCCTATCCTCATGAAACTTACACCCAGGGATTTCAGTGTATTGGGGATAAACAAGAAACAGCTCCACTTTTCCCTGTTCCGTCCCCATCCACGCTGTTACCTCTCCTTTCTTTGAGGATGGCAGCTCCCTTAACTGTATTTTAGCTCCACGTCACAGATTTTCTGTTATTAGAGATTACTTTTGGACTTGAAGATTCCTTCTTATTTGTTTTTGACCTTTAAAATCACCTCAAGTCAAAGCTTTTTTTCCCACTGCCCCTTTCCCTCCAGGCTGGATACCTCCAGGACTTGAAGGAGGCCTGTCTCCCATAAGTCTGCTCTGAACTGGCTGCTCTGGTGTGGGAGGAGGGATGAAGGAAAGGAGAGCGGGCAGAGATCTCTTTCTCTGACTGGGTGAGGCTGTAAACTCTCTCTGGGTAAACAGAATAGTCCCTGGGCTTTGTAGGAAAAAGTGGTGGCCTCACATGCCCCCTGGTAAGGGGGCTACTATGAAATAGCTCCTGCAACAATTAGTGATTCTACTGCTGCTGCTGCTGCTAAGTCGCTTCAGTCATGTCTGACTCTGTGCGACCCCATAGACGGCAGCCCACCAGGCTCCTCTATCCATGCGATTTTCCAGGCAAGAGTACTGGAGTGGGTTGCCATTGCCTTCTCCAATTAGTGATCTGCTATGGGCTAAATTGTTGGCACCCCACTCCAGTACTCTTGCCTGGAAAACCCCATGGATGGAGGAGCCTGGTGGGCTGCAGTCCATGGTGTCGTAAGAGTCAAAACATCACTGAGTGACTTCACTTTCACTTTTCACTTTCATGCATTGGAGAAGGACATGGCAACCCACTCCAGTGTTCTTGCCTGGAGAATCCCAGGGATGGGGGAGCCTGGTGGGTTGCCGTCTATGGGGTTGCACAGGGTCGGACATGACTGAAGCGACTTAGCAGCAGCGGCATGGGCTAAATTGTAGCCCCCCTCCTGCACACTGAGTTCATATGTTCAAGTCCTAATGCTCAGTCCCTCGGAAGGTGACCACCTTTGGACATAGAACCTTTAAAAGGTGATTCAGGGCAAATGAAGTCATACAGGTGGGTCTCAATCCAAGATGACCGGCATCCTTATAAGAGGACACAGACAATGTACACACAGACCAAGGCGTGACCATGTGAGAGCCCTGAGAAGGCAGAAAACTACAAGCCAAAGAGAGAGGTCTCAGAAGAAACCAAACCTGCACACATCTTGATCGTGAACGTCTACCCTCCATAATTGTGAGACAGTACCTTTAAGTCATGTTTTGTCTGTGGTGCCCCATTATGTCAGCCCTAGGAAACTAACACAGATTAGAAGTCAAGAATTGGATTTTACCTTTAGATTTTCTACCGTGCAGGAGTTAGTGAGTTATTTGACAAATATTTACTAGGACTCACTATGCATTAGGAAAGGAGGGTAGGGGGCAGGTCATAGAAGAGAGACAGACAAGATTATGTCAGCTCCTGATGGAGACAGTTAAACAGGGTGTCATGACAGAGTGGGTGGGGAAGCAGGGGGCTATCATCCATTGGGGAGACAGAGGAGGCCTCTCTTTGGTAGTGACGTTTAAGCTAAATTCTGGATCACAAGGATAGATCTGTAAAGATCTGGGCAAAGAATGTCCCAGGCAGAGTGAGCAGCGGGTGCTGAGTCAGGAAAAGGCTTGGACTGTCTGAGGAACAGAATGAAGGCAGAGAGGGAGGGAAAGAGTTTAAGAAGATGGGGACTTTACGTTAAGAGTTTCAGGTAAGCAAAGGAGTCTGGATTTTATTTTAGGTGTGATGAGGAGCCATGGGAGGCTTTAAGCAGGGTGGTGACATCATCACATTTCTATTCCTAGAAAGACGACTGTTTAGCTGTCAGGCTGGGTGAGGAGAGAGCAGAAGCAGAGTTTGGTTAGGAGATGCAGGAGAGAGGGGCTGTAGAGGCACCGCCTTGCTCTCTGACTTCATCTTCACCTGACATTCTCTGTGTGACTCTGTCCAAATTTTCCTTTTTAATAAGGACACCAGTCATACTGGCATAGGGCCCATCTTGGTGACTCCATTTTACCTCAATTGCTTCTGCAAGGGCCCTATTTCCAAACAGAGTCACATCCTGATGAACTAGGAGTTTGGATTTCAACATACATATTTTTGGGGAGGGAGACACAATTCAACCCATAACAAGTAGTCAAAAAGAAGATACTATGTTGATGAGGATGACCACATTAAGAGGAATAAATAGCTGATGCAGAAGAGAGGAGGAATAATTGCGGGATGAAAGCCCCTGTGAAGGTGAGGAAGGGAATGAAGAGGCAAACAGAGAGTCGCTTGTAATGACAGTAAGGATGGTTCAGTCATTTAGATTAGCAGGAAAACAAAATGGGAACAGATGCAGGAAGATGGGTAGATTTGGTTCAACCATCCATTCATTTACTCAGCAAATACATAGAGAGTGGCTACCATATACTAGGTATTGCTAAAACTTTGAAGAGACAGTAATGGACAAACCAGACAAAATTCCTGCTATCTAATACTTACTTTATACTGGAGGAAGACAGACAATAAACAAGTAAATTATATATAGTAAGTTAGGTCGTGATAAGTGCTAAGGAAAAAGATAAAACAGGAAATGGATTTATAAGTATTCAGTAGGTTGAAATTTTTTACCAAGGTAGCCAGGGAAAGTAGATTTTGAGAAAAGACCTGAAGAAAGTGCAATGGGTATGGGTATGTCTTGGGGGAAATATCCACACAGAGGGGATAGCAAGTGAAAGGGCACCTACATAATAACCACAGCCAGCACCATACTTAACGGTGAAAGAGTGGATGCTCTACCCCAAGATCCAGAACAAAGCAAGACGTTTCCTCTCACCCCTTCCATCCAGCTATATACTGAAAGTCATAGCCAGTCAAACAAGGCAAGAAAAAGAAATGAATGGTGTAAGATTGGAAAGAAAAATAAAAAAGGGTTCTCATTAACAGATAACATGACTGTCTATGTAGAAACCCCAAGAAATCTGCAAAAACAAAATCAAACAGAACTCCTAGAACTAACAAGTGAGTTTAGCAAGATCCTTTAAGACAAGGTCAATCCACAAAATCCTATGGTAGAATAGAACAATGCTGCTGCTGCTGCTGCTAAGTCGCTTCAGTCGTGTCCGACTCTGTGCGACCCCATAGATGACAGCCCACCAGGCTCCCGCGTCCCTGGGATTCTCCAGGCAAGAACACTGCAGTGGGTTGCCATTTCCTTCTCCAATGCATGAAAGTGAAAAGTGAAAGTAAAGTCTCTCAGTCGTGTCTGACTCTTAGTGACCCCATGGACTGCAGCCTACCAGGCTCCTCCATCCATGGGATTTTCCAGGCAAGAGTACTGGAGTGGGGTGCCGTTGCCTTCTCCGAATAGAACAATACTAGTTCCCAAAACTGAAATACTGAGATATAAATCTAACAAAACATGTACAAGATCTGCATGTGAAAACAAAATACTAATTAAAGAAATCAAAGAGAATCCAAATAAACAGACATGGTGTGTTCATAGACTGAAAGACTCATTGTAGTAAACATAAAAATTCTTCCTGAATTGACCCATAGATTTCATGCAACAGCAATCAGAATCCCAGTAGGCCTTTCTATAGATATAGATAAGCTGTTTTTAAAGTTTACATGTAAAGACAAACAAACTGGAATAGCCAAAAAGTTTTTGAAAAAGAAGAATAAATCCGAGGCAATCACACTATGTGCTCCTAAGATTTACTGTAAAGCTATGAGTGAAGACATTGTGGCATCCATGAGTTAGACACATACCAATGAAACAGACCCACACACATAACCAATTGGTTTTCGACAAATGTAAAAGCAATCAGTGGAGAAGACAGTCATTTCAATAAATGGTTTTGGAATAACTAGACATATTTATGAAAAAAAAAAAACAAGTCTCTATCTCACACCTTATATATAAAATAACTCATGCTAGATCTAAACGTAGAATGTGAAAGTATTTATTGAGCATCTGTTCACACAGAGCTCCACATAGACTCCTTGGGGCACCCTGGTTCTCTCTAATTAGTCTTTAACACCCTATTTAAGTTTTCCTTTCTCACCCTAAAGCTGTCCCTGCAGAAGTCCACCTTGCCCCCCACCCTGAGCATTTCGGATCAGCATCAG
>NW_011494854.1:1438651-1459149 GCF_000754665.1 Bison bison bison | reverse complement strand
CTTCCATTTGCTTCCCCTTCCCTGTTGGCTCAGCTGGTAAAGAATCCACCTGCAATGCGGGAGACCTGGGTTCGATCCCAGGGTTGGGAAGATCCCCTGGAGAAGGGAACAGCTACCCACTCCGGTATTCTGGCCTGGACACAACTGAGCAACTTTTGCTTCATTTCACTTCTCTCTCTGCCCCGAGTCCTTTCCTCTTTGTCCTGTTCACTTATTCACCCCCCGCCACCTCCCCTCATTTCCAGGGCTGTACACCCTGGTGCAGAATGCCTCATTACACCAGACTGTTCAATTTTCTCTAGTCTATTGGGGGGAAAAAAAATCTCTTCCAAGAAGCCTTTCTTAGTTAAGAGAATTCTTTCCCTACTCTGACTCATGATATTTCCATGACTTTTCCTTCTATTTTTACCTGTATAGATACAGTGCCTATATGCCCCCCCCCCCATTTATTGCTGCACACAGGATGTTGTGCATCCTTTATACATTTTAGGACTTAGCACTCTTTCTCTGTCAGCCTATTCTGGCTGGGATTTTCTTTTATTCCTTCTAAAAAGCACCTATGCATAGCACCATATCTATTAATAGAAAGATGATAAATATATATTATCGGTTGACTGAGATGCACTCCCAAATTAGAAGAAAAAGGCAGGTCTCTGTTCGAGGAGGAAATGAGTCAGCAGGGCTCCCGAACAGGGTTGGCTTATTCGGGCCTTCCTCCATTTCAGGAAGGGCCAAGCACTGTCCACGTCTGTGACTTGGAACTTTGTCACCTAGAGTCAGCTCATCTTGCCAGACTCATACGCTGAACTGACAGAATGGAAAAAGAGCCAGAAGTGGAAAATGAGAACTCTGAGAGATGGTTACAAAAAGGCGTCCCCTTACGAGCTTAATGCTGTTAATTTGGGGAGTTACAGAATCAGGATCAGGCAATTCACAGCAAGGATTTCAGCAGGGTATTACAAAGCTCTGCAGATACAATGGGGGGGCTCGTCTTGTCCCCTCTCCAAATTATAAGGGGAGCCAATGAAGTCAAGATAGAATTTACCATTGATTTTTACTTGCATATTCCAAGAGAGGAAACCTCAGAAGCCTCAGAGAGAAGGCAACAGTATAAAAAAACTCAGTTCCAGATTTTGAAGCAAAACCAGACTCTGAGGCTCAGAGAATAACTCTCTAGTTTTACTCTTGTTTTTTTTTTTTTTTTTTCCCCTAGCTTCTCCAAAGTTCCTAATTCTTTTAAAACCCCAAACTCCCATTTGAAAATCAAAATTCATGATTCAAAGACAGAAATGGATTTTTCAAGTTCTTTTTGAAACCTCCTCTTCTCTTTCCTCCCCTGAGCCTTTTGAACTTTTCTCTAGTTTACTTGTAGCAAGTGGAATATTCCCCAAACAGGAAAATAGGCCATGAAACCATGTTATAACATCTTTCCTTTTAATGTTTTTCTACCTGGATCATTAGTTTGAAAAGTCCCAGCTGAAGGGTTGGAAAGCAGTGTTGCTGCCACAACAAATTTTCACATATAAAGTCTTCAGAGAATTTCTTATCAAAAGGAAGGATTACAAAGAAAATTTTATCACGTCTGAAGTGGCCAAAGAGTGGTTGCAAAAGCAAAGAGGGGAAGAGAGAGGATCCTTACTGACTATAGCTGCCTGTTTATCTGATGGTCACTGGGCATCTCAGAACGAGAAGGCACCCATCAGGCAGAGGTGATTCCACACCAGGCACAGCTGGGTGCCCACAGAAACAGCTGCTGGGAAGGGCACTGCAGCAACCTGGGAGGAGCTGAGGACCCTGAACCTCATGATCTCATGCTCCATGTTTTATAACCTTTTCAGTGAACAGGAAGGTAGGTGCAGGAGAAAGGAAAATGCCAACTGGAGTACTCTCTCTGATTTTATATTATAGTTTTACACAAACACACCCAGAGGTTAATCCTCTTAACCTTGATAAGAGATTAAACCAAGTGCTGATACTTCTGTTTGAAATACACTAATGAAGGGATTGTCACCCGCCCAGCAGTCCTGGGAGAGGAGGCATTTTAAGATACCATCTCTTGGCTCAGAGGTTAAAGCATCTGCCTACAATGCGGGAAACCCAGGTTGGATCTCTGGGTCGGGAAGATCCCCTGGAGAAGGAAATGGTAACCCACTCCAGTATTCTTGCCTGGAGAATCCCATGGACGGAGAAGCCTGGTAGGCTATAGTCCACGGGGTCCCAAAGAGTTGGACACGACTGAGCGACTTCACTTTCACTTTCTCTATCCTTTGGGGGAAACAAGTATTATTATGAAATTGATTGCATGTGTAAAAAAGTATCCAAAATATAAACGTACAGCATAATGTATATTATAAAGCCAATATCCATGTAGTCATCACCAAGACCAGGAACCAGAGTATTGCCAAACTCCCCTTGGCAGTCTCTATTCTTGAAACTGAGGAGCCAAACGCTGGACCTCTTTTTAAAGTTTGGGGTTAATAGCCTCCAAGGCTTCCAATCTTTGACCTTTCTCCTTCCTCTCTGTAGTTCATCCCCTAAAAGAAATTCGTAAAGTAATTGCCCATAATATCTATGCTCGTTGAACTAATGCCCCCTTTAAGTGTTTCAAGCAGGATAAATAAAAATTTAAATGACCAAGAAAATAGTTTCTCACGCACTGAAGATACTAGCATATTTTCTTGCAAAGGAAGCTCCCTGGTAGCTCCATCAGTAAAGAATCTGCCTACAATGTGAGGGACCCAGGTTTGATTCCTGGGTCAGGAAGATCCTCTGGAGAAGGGAATAGCAAACCACTCTAGTATTCTTGCCTGGAAAATTCCATGAATAGAGGAGCCTGGTAAGCTACAGTCCATGGGGTTCAAAGAGTCAGACACGACTGAACGACTAACACATATGTATTCTCTTGCAAAATGCTAGGATGTGTGGGATCTCGCTTCCAGCCCCAATGCTGAGATGGACAGCCACACTGCCCTTCCTAAAGGGTATGTGCTGGAAATAAGCGTTTGTATTTTTAGCAAACACAATACAACCTTTTCTGTCCAGTTGGGTTTTTCTACTTTCAAGGGATGTAATATAGTACAACCAAAAAGTATAGAATGTGACACTTTTAAACTTTAGAAGCTTAATTAACGTTCAGACTTTCAACAGAGGATATACAATCTCTTTAAAACTGAGATTTGAAAGCAAATATTGTCATAATGAGATAAATTAGTGCTCAATTCTAGGTAGAAAGTGAAGGTAAAAGAAAGTTCCAGTTGCTTTTAGGGCAAAGCCACATTATATTCCAATTTACTGCCTATACAGTGCCTTGTTTTTTAGCAACTCTTCAATGAATGTTTGTTGATTGAAGGTATTTTTTCCATGAATAATTTCAGAAAAAGAAAACAGAATCGTGCTTACTAAAGTTTTCATAATTATACTCAAAATGTGGAGAAAAGCAAAGCTAAGGATTTCAAAAGAAATTATTATGCATAATATACAACTCAAGAATACAAGGAAGCTTGTCAGGAAAACATGTTTTTTCTCGTCTCAGTTCTCTCTTTTGTTTCCTCCAGGTGGTGTAGGGCGCAGTTTCAAGGCAAGATTCAGAAGGTTATAAGACAGGAGGAAAGTTGTTTCAGAGAAAAGCAAAAAGAAGCAGAGGATATCTCTTTGTTTTTGTTCCTCCCCAGCTTTTAGGCGATCACGGGCAGCAGTGGCTGCTGCAGAGCATGACTTCTGGCACAGTGCCACCCAGTGGCCAAGACTTGAACTTGTTTTTATTTTGCCAAAGATTGAAAAATTTGAAATTCCAAAATTGTCAATGGATTTGACAAGTCATTACTCTTATATACAGGAGGGTATAAATGCTAGCTAACAAGTCACTTGGATATATTTTATTTCAAAGAGGATGTCTCCTATTAAAAAATGGCTGCCTCTTTGACTCTGCAGAGTCACCTAGTGAGCATACCCCTCAGTCTCTGGTGAGCGAGCCCCAGCTCAGCCCACAGCTGCCCACTCGCCCAGAAGTTGATAATAAAACCAAATCCTGGCTGTTTCCAAGGGAGGTCTGGAGAAGAAGCTGGAGGGCAGCCTTCGGGGGGGCACTCTACTATTCTTAAGGGAGCATGTTTAAAAAAAGTTAAAAGCTGGTTTCAAAGTAAAGATGAAGCAAAGGTTGTAGACTGTGACTTTTTTCTTAAGTAAGCTTTTCTTTCCTGCGCACGTTGCTAAAATTCAGACCTGGCAACCACTCTCTTTTAGCTTGCATAGGCTCCGAGCTAGACACAATGCCAATGATCAGACAAGGGACACGAAAAGAAAAAGAAATTATGAACAATGTTAAAGAAGTTCTCTGCCTCCTTTTTTAAAAGTAGCTGTTTCCAGACATAGCCTCAAAAACATAAGGCCCTTGAGAGGAGAGCTATGGGAAGCTCAAGTCTGTTGCCCAGCCAACAGCAGCAGAATCCCAGATAAATCAAAGGCGCGTGACCCAGTTAGAACCCATTGGGTAAAACAGTAAAGACTAGGATGGTCCATCTTTTGGCCTCCTAATCCTGACTGAGGCCCGACTTAACAACTACACAGAAGCTGACTCTAAGGAGACAAAGGCTGTGAATATAGGCCACTGACACATCTGTTCCAAGTTGGTTAGAAACAGTGGTGGGCTTAGTCGATGACTAAGTGGGAAGTTGGACCAGGTAACTTTTCAGGACTGCCTGACTGGATGACTCTGATTGGCCCCAGTCCCATTACTTGAAATCATACATAAATAGAAATAATCTTCTCAATAATTCTAGGTAAACCAAGACCATCCTAAAGCATTTAGCATGAACCAATGGCACCCCACTCCAGTACTCTTGCCTGGAAAATCTCATGGACAGAGGAGCCTGGTGGGCTGCAGTCCATGGGGTCACAAAGAGTCGGGCATGACTGAGCGACTAACACTTACTTACTTATGATAATATAAACTATGGGCTTCCCTGGTGGCGCTAGTGGTAAAGAATCCGCCTGCCAATGCAGGAGACATAAGAGACATAGGTTCAAATCCTGTGTCAGGAAGATCCCTTGGAGGAGGGCATGGCAACCCACTCCAGTATTCTTGCCTGGAGAAGTCCATGGATAAGGGAGCCTAGACGGCTATGGTCCATGGGGTCGCAAAGAGTTGGACATGACTGAGTGACTGAGTGCATAATAATACATGTTTTTATTTTTATTTTTTTTATTGGCCACACAATGTGGCTTGCAGGATTATAGTTCCCTACCCAGGGATCAAACCCGTGCCCACTGCAGGAGAAGCATGGAGCCCTGACCACTGCACTGCCAGGAAAGTCCCAACATGCACTTCTATAAATGGAAGAATGAAAGGAATCATGCAGAGAAAATGAGAAGTCTAAAAACTGATGCTATGGAAAGTGCGTGTGTACACACATGTATATATAGGCTGATGCTGTGCAGTTAAATGCAAAAGAAATAATCACTTTCTTTTTCTTGAACTCAGGTGAATAGACTTTTACCCCTGCTCAAATTTCAAAATGTTAGTAGCACTGCCCTGGTGATATTTAGACATGAACGAGAAAACCCCAGCAAGGCTTGTAGAAGCATGAGGCAGGCCTAGGGCTGTCAGAGACGTTACAAGTACCCAGTTTTTTGTTGTTGTTGATTGTTGTCTTTTTAAAATTTTTAATTTATTCTTTGTGGTCATGCCACATTGCATGAAGGATCTTAGTTCCCTGACCAGTGGCATCATGGTGTCCCAACCACTGGACCACCAGGGAAGTCCCTCCAGTACCTGTTTTAGTCAAAGGGATTGAGAAGAGTTGCTGGAGAAGCTGGTTTTCTGATGCCCTCAGTATGACCACCACATCAGCAGGGAGAGTGTCTCTGTTTTTCTCAAGAACCCCAGAAGCATCATATAATACCTGCAACATAAAGAGCAAATCACAAGTGAGCCAATACTGTCCCCATCACAGTGTTGCCAGGCAACACTGGCATTGCCTGAGGTCAGTCATTAATCGATCTCTGTATAGAATTCATCTTTACATAGCCATGCTTTTAAACCTAGGCCACCAGATAAGGGGGACAATTGAAATTTTTGAGAGGCCAGTTTATCTTAACTCCTTGTTCAACTATTCTTTGATGAAGAGAGTCCTATCAAAGATAAATCACTTCAGAATAATTATATTGGCCACTCACAATATGAGAAGCATCCATCTGATGAGGTTAACACTGCTATTGCCTCCATTTCACTGTGGGCAAACAGAAGCTTAGAGAGAGGCTGAATCATGTGGCCACGGCCACACATGTCACCAGGGTGGGCAGGCATCCCAGCCCGGGCAGATTGGCTCCATGCCTATACACATTTCACCCTCGCTGCTTCCCAAGGTGCTTGTGGCACCTGAGTGGTGGCTCAGGGGCTCTGAGCATTCTTGGTTCTCAGGGCAAAGGACATTTAGATCAGAGACTTTTTAAGGGATGCTCCAAAGAAATGAATTCAAGAAAGGACACAGAGCCCAGAAGGAAAAAGATCTTTTCTTTTTCCTTTTAAAATTAAGAAAGAACAAGAGGGAAGAAGAGTGGTAGTTAGAAAATAGGTGTAAAAGGACAGAGATGGGAAGAGAGGTGCAAAGAAGGGGACGAGAATGGAAGGCAGGAGAGAGGAGAAGAATGGGGACCGGGGATCAGGGTGGATGTCTTGTGCAGTCAGCCTCCAACACTAGGGTAAATGAAGTTTTTAGGAGGGAAAACTGGATTGCAATTTCTAGCCAAGATCCAAGATAGATGCTGTCATGTATTATGTGAAGACAAAAACAATCTCTTCACTTACATTAAATTGCCTTTCAAACAACATGCAGTCAGGCAAAATTAATTTCCATGCCATAATATGAATGTGAAAAATAATTTCAACAAATCTTAAATCAACAATATAACCCAGAATGCCTTTTATTGAACTCCTACCCATTTTCTGGGCCCAGGGCCTCAGCAGACCCTGCCGGAACCAATTAGCCATAATTCACATGGCTCCTTAGAGAGTAACATGAGCAATGAATTGTTGGCTACAGGAGGAGGGGATTTCCTGAATCACTCACTAACCTCGTTCAGGAACTTGAAACTGAGACTGAAGAATAATGGATGAAAAGTGAAAATTTCAGTTAATGTTGTAAAACCTTAACATCTGGATGATGAAGTGAATTTCCCCCCCTTTTTATCTAGACACTTTTGGTGCCCTGTAGACATATGCTTGTGCTACAAAGTGCTAAAAATTGAGCCCCACTGTGATATTAACCCTCCTTCATTGCCTACACATCTCCAAATTACTTTTGAATGTGAGCATTCACCACTAAACGCTGCAAAAGCCATCATGTTTTCTCCCTGGAGAGCTGTCACTTCTAGGCCAAACCTCAGGTGAGAAGCAGATGGCAGCTCTGTGGGCCACCCCAGTGAGAAATTGCTTTTTTGCCAGGGGCTACTTTCCATGAGCAATACCACTGAGAAGATTTAAGAATTATGATTAGGTATTCAAGAAGAATTAAAAGGAGAAAGAAATCTGCAAGCAATTTCATGAATGCCACAAACAGAGTACTGTGGACCCTTGTTCCTTGTCAAAATTCAGATTTAATAACTCACCTTTCCAGCATAGTGCTGAATGCCAAAGCACAGCTCCATTCCTTTGGGCCTCCAGAAGTATTTGCATCGAAGATTATCTTCAAATTTATCTGTGTGGATTTTCATGTTTAAAAGTTACAATGGGAACTCTTTGGTCCTTTAGACAAAAATACGCTCCTCAAATCATGACGACTCAGAATAAGGAACTTCAGAGTAGCCTGAAATTATTCTTATTTGTACAGTGATGGAGAAAGATCCCCTCCCCACCCCCCTACATGATGGGCATTTACATTCAAGTTCTCATCTAGCTGTTTCATGTTGTCTTTTGTGTCAAGCTGATCTCGATGATACCATGTTCTTCTCTGAGAACTCCAAGAATAAACACTGATGACACCAGAAAACCAACCAATTAGCTTTAGAACCATGAAGATATTCCATGGAAGGCAAATAATCCTGGTTTATATTCCTCTTGACAACTTGCGACAATTTTATAGCTAAAAGGAAGTCAAAGGTGGCACTCTCAACTCCTAGAAGCGAATCTCTTCCACAAATCAATTTTCCATCTGGGAAAAAGGCTCGAAACTTCCTCTCCATCCCTCTCCAGATAATGTTGCTGCTGTGGTCAAGGATGGCCTACTCTGTGTGAGGAACAGTGCTAAGCAGTAAAGGGATGCAGCGGTCGGACTTTGTTGCCCAAGGATCTCACAGAGTGAGAGATGGGTCACACGCAACGCTGAAGACTGATGAGCAGGAGGAGATGGAGAGGTATGGGGGTAAGTACAGAGGACTCCAAATGCTAGAAGGAGATGTTTTACCATCACTCCACAGACAGTGGTAATTTAATGAAAAGGTAGCTTTACAAAAACTGTATTAGGTGGGATGTCCTGCATAAAATATGAGCCAGGAAGCCAGAACATCAGCAGGGCTTCTATACAAGGTTGTACTAAAAATGGCTGGAGGTCCAGATAGAGATATGAGAGAAGGGCATGAAAAAGGAGGGGAATCAAGTGTTGGTCATGGAAAATAAGGGGAACAGAAGGTGTAAAAATGATACTGACATAGGGTAAAGGTAATTTGCTTTACAGGAACAGGAAAGTGAGGAGAGTTTGAGAAATGGTGATGGGTTTGCTTTAACACACAAATCCTACCAGGATGTGTTCTGAATATTTCAATTTATTAAAAGCAGAGTCTCTATTTTCACAATCACCAGGTAGCCAAAATACACAGGAAGGATTCCATAAACCATTTGATGATATGAGCCAAAAAGCCAAGTTCTCTTCTGCACATAAGTATGCCTTTTCTAAAAGGTACCTACCAACTAGGGTCTGGTCCGTTGCCTGAGGAAACCGGCTTTCCTCATCCAGAAGCGCAAGCAGTCCCAGGGGTTTCTGGAGGAACATATCCAGGAGGGGGCGATTGTCCTCGTACTCCACGGGGGTAGCGTCAATGCCCTCGTTCTGATACTCCATCTGGAAGGGAATGGATCGTGAATCACTCCAGCCCAGTACTGGCCTAGGTACCACCAGGCTGCATGCACTTTCTCTGTCTGGCAACACTGAACAGGGTCTGTTTTATGTGAGTAGGACAAGGCTTTTCTGCATCCAGCACTGTTGAAGCTCAGGATTTAAGACTGACCTATAGGGAGCCTATGGCAGGTGGTAAGGTTGGCAACAGAACCTTGGCTCTCTGTCTCTCTCTGTCTCTCAGACATGTACTTGGTAACTTAAATTGAGAAGCTGATGTAGAAAGGAAGGGAAGCTGAAAATTTTTTATTCTGGTGACAAGTTTGGTTGAAACCAGGAGGAAAGCAGATTTCTGTCTTCTGCAAAGGAATCATCTTGAACTAAAAAAAAAACTAAAAAGAACTCCAGATTTCCTGGGAAAATAAATGGAAGTAAACTGGATTGAAACAAGGTCTGTTTTGTACAAGATGGGTGGGGGAGGAGTGCATTGTGGATTTGTCCAGTTTCCATGATAAAACCAATATCGGTGTTTTTAGTCCATGACTTTGTCTTTATCTAACCTAGCAGTTTAATGGGTTCCTTGCTCTTGCATTAAAACAAGGAGTTTGGTCAGAATGTTTAGTTTTTACAACTATATACTCTCTCTTCATACAGGAGAGTCTTGGGGTTGGGTTCAGGTCAAGGTGGAGGATAAGGGCCCCAGACCTTGGGTCCGCTAGCTTTACATCCTGTTTTATTTGCCATTAGACTCATGGGGGCAAGATTTCCATGTTGAGAAAACCAAGAACGTATCTTACTCCTCGCTGAAGATACCAATCCACTTCTGGTGGGGTCTAATATGCAGGAGACAGGGGATTCATATGGTCAGTGAGAGAGTTGGAAACCAAGAACCTTATCCTGAGTTCCAGATCATCCGGTATCATTTGGGACGTGATCACAAATATTTTTAGTTAAATAAAGCAGAAGAGAATGCAGCATTTTGGGCAATGCATATGAATCAGTTTGGAAACAGCATTTAAATAATTGGCTTGTCATCAGCTTCACTCAAGGGAGGAAATGTACCTTTCCACAGAAATCAAGACCTCTTTTTATCAAACTACATTTAGATTGTCGAGTTATTTTGACAGGACTGCCTCATCAGTGGTTTTTCTTTGGAGTCTTTGACCTGTTAACCTCACTAACAAGGTTTCTGCTTCAAACTCTGGGCAGCCTGCAGGCACGTTCCCCACCAGGTCCAGGGCCTTCAGAGTTCACTGTTACCTGCTCGAGAGCAAAAACATGCTGATTGAAATAGTACTGAATTTGCTCATTGGCGATGTTTATGCAGAGCTGCTCAAATGAATTTCTCTGAAAGTTTTCGAATCCAAAAATGTCCAAGATCCCCACATTCATACCATCGTCTGCAGTACTGCATGAGAGAGAAGAATAAAACCTTTTAGAGAAGGAAACAGCAGTCTCAGGGCAGTGAGACTGACTACATTTTTATCTACACATGTAGCTACTCAGGGCAAGCGGCATCCTGCCGCCTTTCAGAAAGGAACAGTCTCTGTGTTAAACAGTTGGTTTCCTAAGCCTTTCAACAGTACCTCCAACTTCTCTTATTTTAAGCAGCAAAATTTCAAATTTTCCTCAGAAACTCCATCTATAGAGAGATTAAAGAGGAGCCACCCTATTTGAAGGGGTTGGAACTGCTGCTCATTTATTCTTCTACTTTCTCACCCACAAGGCTTAGTTAGAAGAAGACTCTAGAATTTGATACTGTCAGTTCCTCCACAATCTAGAAAACACTAATGCTTAGCACAGATAAAGCTGTAGAAGTAGCAATACTGTGAGATTTCTGTGCTTTAACACTTCTCATGAAATGTCTCAGTTGATTCTAAAAACAGCAGCAGGAGGAGGATGTTATTCTCATTTTACAGATGAGGAAACTATGACTTAGGATGTGCACAGATGAAGCTATGGAGTCCGGATGCAAACCCAGTTTGCCCAGCTCCCAGCTAAGCTTGTTCTTTTAAACACCATAATGCAGTGGCTCTGTAATCATGAACCTCTCCGGTGTAAATACACCATCTTTTAAAGGAGATGCCCTGAGATCTTCATTAAAGAAAACCCAAGAGAAGACCAAATGCTTCCTCTTGGAAATTCTAGGAGACACTGGGGTCAATGACAGCCCTCCTCAAGGTCTCTGCCCGTCGGGGAACTTGCCATATGTTTTTGTCTGGCTGCAGGAGCGTGTTGATGCGATTTACAATCCAGCTGAAAAGCCTCCCGTACAGGCCTTTCGACATGGCGTCTCTGACGTCCGAGGCCCTGTCCACAGTGTTGGCGCGGATGATGGTCTCACCCCGAGTGACCACACAGTGTGAGGTGAGAGCCTCCTGGAGCTCTTCAGGGCTGATGCAGAGAACCGAGGCAGCTAGAAGAGAGGGTGAGGATAATGCTGGAGGAGGTAGACATCCACTGTCCAGCCAGCCAGCCAGTTAGCCAGCATTCATTCAACATCAGCCATGTGCCAGGCTCTATCTGCAGAACTTCAGAGCCAAGGATAAACATGTGGGGCCCTGAACCCCAAGAAGAACCTAGACTAATGCAGTGCCTCCCAAACAGTTTTGAAAGCTCTTTACATGTGTTAGATGAAAAAAATGTGGAAGGAGATGGTCTTTGACAAAATTAGCTGGAGCAACTGTTGAAGACTATAGTCTGCTCTCAGAAAATCACAAAGCACATTAGCATAGTTAAGTGCTACAGTTTAACACAAGAGATGTTATTTAAGTAATTTTTTTTTCTAACTCAGGAATCTTATTCTTTGTGCCACTATTATTACTTGTGGAAATTTTAAAATAAATAGGTGCATGTGTTATCCCCTCCAGATAATGATTCAGTGAATTCAGAGTGAGGTCCAACCTCTCATATCTTTTCCAAAAATTTGTAGATGATTTTTAAAAGCAGCCACTGGTGAGAATCACTGCCCAAAGTTACCTGCCATGGACTTTTCAGAAGAATGTCTACGTACTTGCCACTTATGAACGCTGATGTTCTACAAGATATTCTCTGGGAAATACTGGTTAGTGAAAACACCCAGAGACAGTTAAGGACCAGCACATTATATCTTCGAGTCTTGAAAAACTACCCAAGTAAAAGTATTTGGCAACACAATGCACACGAATCAAATAATTACCATTTTCCAAGGCTTCTGCATTGGGCACCTCACTTTTGTCAGTTTGATGCTGAGAGGAAATAGCTGCAAACTCAATGTTTCCAATATTCAAAATCCCAGATAATATACTGTACACTGAGTGCACCTCCTGAAAAGGACATCAAGAATCATGTTTGGTCATTGCCAATCAAACCAATAAACTTACCAGCACTGTGGTAGAAACCACTAGTCCACCCACATCCATCTCCACCCCACTGTCCTGGGCATACAAACAATGTCCAAGCCTTCCTTGCAGTTAGGCCATGTAACTAAATTCTTAACAAAGGAACAGGCAGAATGAGGTGGGCCATTTCTGGGCTTTCCTTATAGAAGGGAGCATGCCTCCTTCAAGACTTTTTTTCCCTTACTGCTGGATGGAACTCCCAAAACCACCTTAAATCATGCCATCGATTAGAATGCCTGAGGCCAACGACTTGATGGAACAGAGATGTTCTACAGTCTGAACCTCTTGCCTTGGAATGCTTACATTAGAGGGAACTGTTCTTTGTTCTTTAAGACACTTTTAGCCTTTCAGTTCAGTTCAGTTCAGTCGCTCAGTCGTGTCCGACTCTTTGTGACCCCATGAATCGCAGCACACCAGGCCTCCCTGTCCATCACCAACTCCTGGAGTTCACTCAGACTCATGTCCATCGAGTCAGTGATGCCATCCAGCCATCTCATCCTCTGTCATCCCCTTCTCCTCCTGATCCCAATCCCTCCCAGCATCAGAGTCTTTTCCAATGAGTCAACTCTTCGCATGAGGTGGCCAAAGTACTGGAGTTTCAGCTTTAGCATCATTCCTTCCAAAGAAATCCCAGGGCTGATCTCCTTCAGAATGGACTGGTTGGATCTCCTTGCAGTCCAAGGGACTCTCAAGAGTCTTCTCCAATACCACAGTTCAAAAGCATCAATTCTTTGGTGCTCAGCCTTCTTCACAGTCCAACTCTCACATGCATACATGACCACAGGAAAAACCATAGCCACCCTAGCTAATACCAGCTCCCAAATTCAAGTATGGGTCTTTCTTCAAGACAAGAGTAGAGATGTTTCCTTATCATCTTGAATATAGCTTATATGAAATAGTTGGAGGGCATTCACTGATGTTTCATTAGAACATCGGAAGTTAAATTATAGAGTATATAGTTATGAATGAGGTCAAAGCATTTTGAAAGACTCACTAGAAATTACCTGTCATGTTTTACTACAATAAGAAATAAACGTCTGGTCTTCATACCCATTTCTGACACAAGAGTTTCTACAACTCTAGGACTTTTTGAGTGATAGATAGAGCCAAGAAGGGTGTCCTTTGTTCATCACAATAAGCCCCTTTCATCCACATCTGAGTTTGTGCTAAGGAGGAGACTCTTGGGGGATGGGTGTGCTGGTTGTCAGAGGAACCAACAATGTGATTAAAGGGTTGGAAATCTTAGTCGGACTCCAGACTTCAAGGAGGGCACAGGGCTTGAGATCGAATCAATCATCAATAGGCAATGACTTGATCAGGCATGCCTAGGTAACAGAGCCTCCACTAAAACCCCTAACAGACCAGGTTTGGAGAACTTCTGGGTTGGCAAACGCATGAAGGTGAAAAGAGGAGGTGGTGCCTCCTCTTCTAAGACCTTGCCCTATAAATCTCTTCCACTTGTCTGTTCCTCGGTTGCATCCTTTATAATAAACCAGGAATATTAAGTGAACTGCTTTCCTGAGTTCTATGAATCCTTCTAGCAAATTATTGAACTTGAAGAGGAGGGTCTTGGGAACTCTCTATTTACAGGCTGTCCATTAGAAATAGGAAAACTTGGGAGTTGTAACTGGTATCTGAGGTTGGGGCAGTCCTGTGGGAGTAGGCACCTAACTTGTATAATTTGAAGCTAACTTGAGGTAGACAAGTGTCAGAATTGAACTGAACTGTAGGAGAACTGGTTAGTATGGGGAAGAAAACTCTACACATTTGGTAAGAATAGAAATGATGTGTGATGATCTAAGTCCTATTTTTATATTGAAGGTGGAATACATAAGAATAATTAATGGTAAAAAAAAAAAGTACAATTATTTGTTTAAATATTTGCATTTCCTATAGGTGAGAAATGAAATATATAGCCAGGAAATCCCTGTATCTTATGCTTATAGATAAAGTACTTTGACTAAAAATACTCAGGCTGGGCACTTGATTGAGTACTATACATAGCAGCAAACCAATAAAAACTGTCATTAGACCATTGATAAAGCATTGCCTCTGAATTGAGCCTTTTCTGCAAACACTGCTCAGTAAAGCCAAAAAACTGAACATGGACCATAATAGTGACATCTGCTGGATACCTGATAATGCTACAAAGACAAATGAGGATTTTAAACTAGGCTTCCACGATAGAAAAATACTGTTCTTCAAACTCCTAAATCAAAGGCAAGATGTCATGTTTCTGACTTCAAGAATCACTGTTTTAATCACACAACTTAAGAGTGGCTAAGGAGAACACCTACGAAATGGGTTTTCTGGGACTAGCGTGGATTTAACATGACAGAACCTCATTACTTTGATCAATACAGCGTTAGGCTTGTAGAATGCATCCAGAGAATCCCCACAGAAGCAGATCCCAGAGAGTAAAACAGAGACTCCACAGCAGTGAGTTCTATATCTATTATTTCTATACATAGTTATCTCAAGAGCTTATGTAAAACTCTCAATATTTCCTCTAATTATAACACACATACACACACCATGTATAAGCATACAAGCTATGAAACCTCCCAAAATAAGGCATCCAGACATTTCACCACTAGGATGACCATCCACAAAGGAAATGACAAGGACCACACCCTCGAGACCAGCATCTAACCCTGTGTGTCTTTGACAATATTCTTTCCAGCATGCCGCTCAGAGATTTCCTCTTTCAAAGAGAAAAACTACCTATATATTTCAGCTTTGAACTTTGGGTTCAAGCACTGAGCAAAAGACTGAAGTTAAAAGCAGATTGGGTCTCCTTCCTTGGTTCAGAGAAGGGGACTTGAGAAAGGGTGCCCAATGCTCCCCTCGTTATGGAGGTATTAGCCTTACAGTGCTGCCTGTGCAGTTTCCAGCCTATTCCCTTTGACTCTTCAGTCCCACTGTTGGGCCAATTAGTTCTTCCTTTCTGGCCTAGGAACCTACATCCATTCCTGTATTTAGGTCAAAACATTATTCATCTAATGGTAGAATTCAATCAGTGATATGTCCACCTGTGTGATTACTCCTCTCCCCCCAATATGCAATCCAATGCCTCTTCTGTTCTCTTCATAGCCAGCCTAGGAAGGACTTTTCACCTTCCTCACCTTGCTCATTTCCTCTTGCCTGGTATTCCTGCCTTTCCTGAAGAATCTTGCTATCTGCTTGCCATTGATGGTTGTTCAGTTGCTAAATCGTGTCCAACTGTTTGTGACTCCGTGGACTGCAGCATGCCAGGCTTCCTTCCGGTCCTGCACTACCTCCCGGAGTTTGAGCTAACTCATGTCCATTGAGTCAGTGATGCAATCTAACCATCTCATCCTCCGCTGCCCCCTTCTCCTTTTGCCTTCAATCTTTCCCGGCATCAGGGTCTTTTCCAATAAGTCAGCTCTTCACATCAGGTGGCCAAAGTATTGGAGATTTAGCTTCAGCATCAGTCCTTCCAATGAGTACTCAGGGTTGATTTCCTTTAGGATTGATTAGCTACCTACTCTATCTTTTTATTTCTTACCAATTTCCAACTTTCTATATCATAAAATGGAGTCAGCTCACTCAGGATAGGAACAGTTAGCAAGAAGACAAACAACTCCTACAATTAGGTTTCCCAGTTCACTGCTGATAAGTATGAATTTGGTTTCACCACCAATCAGCACAAGTGGGAAAGTATTTATCTACCAAAGCCCCATGCAGGATGTATGACCTTGGCTTCTTTTTCTCTTTTTCTCAAAAGACACTTCTTCCACTGAGGCAGATATTCTGTCTGTAAAGAAGAGGCTAAGTGGAAAGTTGAGAAGAATCCTGGTTTCCCCGTTCAGTTCAGTTCAGTTGCTCAGTCATGTCTGACTCTTTGCAGCTCCATGGATAGCAGCACTCCAGTCATCCCAGTCCATCACCAACTCCTGGAGCCCACTCAAACTCATGTCCATCGTGCCGGTGCTGCCATCCAAATATCTCATCCTCTGTCATGCCCTTCTCATCCCACCTTCAATCTTTCCCAGCATCAGGGTCTTTTCCAATAAGTTGGTTCTTTGCATCAGGTGGCCAAAAGATTGGAGTTTCAGCTTCAGCATTGCTCCTTCTAATGAATATTCAGGACTGATTTCCTTTAGGATTCACTGGTTGGATCTCCTTGCAGTCCAAGGGACTCTCAAGAGTCTTCTCCAGTACCACAGTTCAAAAGCATTGATTCTTCAGTGTTCAGCTTTCTCTATCGTCCAACTCTCACATCCATACATGACCACTGGAAAAACCATATCCTTGACGAGATGGATCTTTGTTGGCAAAGTAATGTCTCTGCTTTTTAGTATGCTGTCTAGGTTGGTCATAATTTTCCTTCCAAGGAGCAAGCATCTTTTAATTTCAAGACAGCAGTCACCATCTGCAGTGATTTTGGAGCCCCCCAAAATAAACTCTGACACTGTTTGCACTGTTTCCCCATCTATTTGCCATGAAGTGATGGGACCAGATGCTATGATCTTAGTTTTCTGAATGCTGAGTTTTAAGCCAACTTTTTCACTCTTGTCTTTCACCTTCATCAAGAGACTCTTTAATTCTTCTTTACTTTCTGCAAGAAGGGTCATATCATCTGCATATCTGAGGTTATTGATATTTCTCCCAGCAAGCTTGATTCCAGCTTGTGCTTCCTCCAGCCCAGCGTTTCTCATGATGTACTGTGCATAGAAGTTAAATAAACAGGGTCACAATATACAGCCTTGTCGTACTCCTTCCCAGATTTGGAACCAGGCTGTTGTTCCATGTCCAGTTCTAACAATTGCTTCTTAACTTGCATACAGATTTCTCAAGAGGCAGGTCAGATGGTCTGGTATTCACATCTCTTTTAGAATTTTCCACAGTTTGTTGTGATCCACATAGTCAAAGGCTTTGGCATAGTCAATAAAACAGAAGTAGATGTTTTTCTGTAACTTTCTCGCTTTTTTGATGATCCAGAGGATGTTGGCAACTTGATCTCTGGTTCCTCTGCCTTTTCTAAATGCAGCTTGAACATCCAGAAGTTCACGGTTCATGTACTGTTGAAGTCTGGCTTGGAGAATTCTGAGCATTACTTTGCTAGAGTGTGAGATGAATGCAATTGTGTGATAGTTTGGGCATTCTTTGGCATTGCCTTTCTTTGGGACTGGAATGAAAACTGGCCTTTTCCAGTCCTGTGGCCACTGCTGAATTTTCCAGATTTGCTGGCCTATTGAGTGCAGCACTTTCACAGCATCATCTTTTAGGATTTGAAATAGCTTATGTCTTTAGTTTTTCACCAGTTGTGTGTTTTTTTGCCCAAAGCTCTGCATTAGGCCCAGCTGAGAGGCATTCTTCCTTACAGGCTTTTTACTCAGTTTCCTTTTCAGAGGCTCCCAACATTCATAACTTTAAAGTCAATGGTTGGTTTAAAAAAATGTTTGTTTTGCATGTCAATCATACATGAATAAAGAGTTTTTTTTTTTAAGTCAATGATAAGTCCTATTGTCTGTCATTAAGACACTGGAAATCTCAACACCCTCAATTAACACTTTAATATGTACCCCTCCAGTCTATCCTCAGCAGTATTCTCCCAATTTATGATCTGTTTTGAAGAAAGGGAAAAAAATATTCCCTAATCTCAAAGGCTTCTCTGTAACCTCTTCATCAAGGGATCTGCAATAAATGCCCAATTTTGACCTTCATAGATAACCTGCCAGAAAAGCCTTCATGTACTTTTAAACATAAACATACCCAAAACTCAATTTATTTAATATGTTATGGTAATTCATATACCATTGAAGCCAGGCTTCAGGAATATGTGAACTGTGAACTTTCAGATGTTCAAGCTGGTTTTAGAAAAGGCAGAGGAACCAGAGATCAATTGCCAACATCTGCTGGATCATCAAAAAAGCAAGACAGTTCCAGAAAAACATCTATTTCTGCTTTATTGATTATGCCAAAGCCTTTGACTGTGTAGATCACAATAAACTGTGGAAAATTCTGAAAGAGATGGGAATACCAGACCACCTGACCTGCCTCTTGAGAAACCTATATGCAGGTCAGGAAGCAACAGTTAGAACTGGACATGGAACAACAGACTGGTTCCAAATAGGAAAAGGAGTACGTCAAGGCTGTATATTGTGACTCTGCTTATTTAACTTCTATGCAGAGTACATCATGAGAAACGCTGGGCTGGAGGAAGCACAAGCTGGAATCAAGATTGCTGGGAAAATCATCAATAACCTCAGATATGCAGATGACACCACCATTATGGCAGAAAGTGAAGAGGAACTGAAAAGCCTCTTGATGAAAGTAAAAGAGGAGAGTGAAAAAGTTGGCTTAAAGCTCAACATTCAGAAAACTAATATCATGGCATCTGGTCCCATCACTTCTTGGGAAATAAATGGGGAAACAGTGGAAACAGTGTCAGACTTTATTTTTTTGGGCTCCAAAATCACTGCAGATGGTGACTTCAGCCATGAAATTAAAAGACGTTTACTCCTTGGAAGGAAAGTTATGAGCAACCTAGATAGCATACTGAAAAGCAGAGACATTACTTTGCCAACAAAGGTCTGTCTAGTCAAGGCTATGGTTTTTCCATTGGTCATGTATGGATGTGAGAGTTGGAATGTGAAGAAAGCTGAGCGCCGAAGAATTGATGCTTTTGAACTGTGGTGTTGGAGAAGACTCTTGAGAGTCCCTTGGACTGCAAGGAGATCCAACCAGTCCATCCTAAAGCAGACCAGTCCTGGGTGTTCATTGGAAGGAATGATGCTGAGTCTGAAACTCCAATACTTTGGCCACCTCATGCGAAGAGTTGACTCATTGGAAAAGACCCTGATGCTGGGAGGGATTGGGGGCAGGAGGAGAAGGGGACGACAGAGGATGAGATGGTTGGATGGCAACACCGACTCGATGGATGTGAGTTTGGGTGAACTCCAGGTGTTGGTGATGGACAGGGAGGCCTGGCGTGCTGTGATTCATGGAGTCACAAAGAGTCAGACATGACTGAGCAACTGAACTGAACTGAACTGGATTCATATACCAGTAAGACAAGCATAATATTAAACAAAAATAGTATGGTTTAATCCAAAAATAAGACTAGAAAAGCACAGTTCATTACAGGGTTTTAGGTATAACCCCGCCCCAGCTGCCCGCAGGGATTTCATTGTTACTGGAAGACTCTCTACCAGTGAAGTTTCTTTACAATAAACCTAGGTTCAAGGGTTCTTTCAGATATTTTTGGCTCTAAGGGTTTGGGAAAAATTGAAGGGCTTCCTGCAGGGAATTAGTGACACTGTAAGAAAGGACAGGGCCCATAATTTTTATTAAATTGACCAGTTCAATTCAAGCTCTGTCTAGAAATATCCCTAAGAAAAACTTAAGAGAAAGTTCTGTTACATCAGTTGTTTAGCATCTGCTTCCTGACTACAGTCAATTAAGTCTTTCTGTATTTAGTCAAACTACTTTTGGAAAACTCAGCAGTGGCCACAGGACTAGAAAAGTCAGTTTTCATTCCAATCACAAAGAAAGGCGATGCCAAAGAATGCTCAAACTACCATGCAAATACACTCATCTCACACGCTAGTAAAGTAATGCTCAAAATTCTCCAAGCCAGGCTTCAGCAATACGTGAACCGTGAACTTTCAGATGTTCAAGCTGGTTTTAGAAAAGGCAGAGGAACCAGAGATCAAATTGCCAACATCCACTGGATCATCAAAAAAGCAAGAGAGTTTCAGAAAAACATCTATTTCTGCTTTATTGATTATGCCAAAGCCTTTGACTGTGTGGATCACAATAAACTTGGAAAATTCTGAAAGAGATGTGAATACCAGACCACCTGACCTCCCTCTTGAGAAACCTATATGCAGGTCAGGAAACAACAGTTAGAACTGGACATGGAACAACAGACTGGTTCCAATAGGAAAAGGAGTATGCCAAGGCTGTATATTGTGACCCCGCTTATTTAACTTCTAGGCAGAGTACATCATGAGAAACACGGGGCTGGAGGAAGCACAAGCTGGAATCAAGATTGCTGGGAGAAATATCAATAACCTCAGATATGCAGATGACACCACCATTA
>NW_011494854.1:1433588-1438139 GCF_000754665.1 Bison bison bison | reverse complement strand
CTGGATGGCATCACTGACTCGATGGACATGAGTCTGAGTGAACTCCGGGAGTTGGTGATGGACAGGGAGGCCTGGTGTGCTGCGATTCATGGGGTCACAAAGGGTCGGACATGACTGAGTGACTGAACTGAACTGAACTGAACTTTGAGTTTACAAACATAAAGCAAACTAAGTTAATTCAGCAAAATAGGTTGTCTATAGAGATACAGACAAAGATACAACAAAAGAAATCAGGATAAGAAAGATCCAGCCTCTTCCTTCCATTTCCAGGACTGCTGACATAAACTGTGTTTATTTCCAGCATGAATTAACATAGAACATAATGAATATACACACACATACATATAATCACAGTCTGATTATTCATTTAACAGTCCAGACCAGACATAAACTAAAAATATTTACTACCTTTTGTGTTTATTTTCATAGCTGTTCATGCGATCATTCATTCATTTCTACTAAACTTTATTCCCATAGGAGTTAGGGATGGCTTACTTCAAGGATATATACTTAGCATATTTAGTTTCTTTTGTTTTTAATATTCTTATCTTAAAACATCATCTGTTTTATTATTATGTCTACCATTAAGACAGGGCTGATATAATAGCCTTTCCTTTAGAATTGGCATCAATCTTTCCACAGTATTCTATAACCATTGTTGTACTTATTAGAAGCAAAATATTATGAACCCTATGAATGACTTTTCTGTTGTTCCTGTGCCCTTTTAATAAAGTATGCCCTTAACACTTCAGCATGAGCCAGGTGACCTTAAATGGCTCTACTGTCAAGCTTTGACTCTTCTGGTGATGCATCTTTGATAACAACCAGCTCTATAAATTAACAACCACAAAGGTCCTTTAATAATACTGGAACCTGTTTAATTGCTCTCCTCTACGAAGCCAAGGGAAATATATTTCTATTTGTATCTGACCTTTGGGATTTTCTGCTGTCAGTTTAAAGTCTGTGGGAGGCTGACAGAAAAATTTAACAGCTAGCTAGAAAGAAGAAATGTATTATTATAACTAAAATCAACCAAGCTGGGGAGGAAAGGGCTGGCCAAACTCCTAGGATTACAAAAGCAATATTTTATCCAGAGTGGCTGTCCCAAGCTAACTCAAGTGTCTTGTAATCTAATCCCTGAAGATTTAAACATTTTCACTTATCTCCTAATCATTCACCTCCTTTGTTGGAAAGGCAAAAGAATCTGTATATTTTACAAATTTGATGGCAAAAAGCCCAGAAACTATGACACAAATGTATCACAGAGTATTATTTGAGCCTAGGGTAATAAATATTTTCTGTCACCCCTGGTATATATTTAATAGAGACAGCCTGTATCTAGTATGATAAAGGCAATATAATACTTAGAACTATAGCTAATAATTGCAATTCTGCACCATGGAGAAGAAAGTGACTGCAAGAAAATTGAAAAGGTTTAATTTGTCTGAGGTACAAGCAACTACTTACACAAATATATTCCTGTGGCTTGAGGGTAACCTCCACATTCTTATTCTCCTACTAGACAATTCACTCTAATGTTTGGAACAACCCCAGCTCAGAAAAGGGCAGTGTTGTTTTGGTGTTTGTTATCAAAGCTGGAGTGAATTGATGACAGAGGTAACAGTTCACAGGTATTTGGCATTTATAAAAGTACTTCTACATCATTTTTTTGTTTTTATTTTTAGTACTTCTACTTTAATGTTCCCCTTGGGTTTTACTAAAATGCAGATTTTGATTTATCTGTTCTTGGTTAGACCTGAGGATCTGCATTTCTAACAAGCTCTTAGGTGATGACAATGTTTCTGGTCCTTGGGTCACACTTTTAAGTAGCAAGACCTTATAACATGACCAGCATGGCATTTGAAAAGCATGGGTACTGCCCCAAGTTGGAACTTTCAGGTCTTCATTCTCATTGACCCAAGAATATGAACACTTGAGTTTCTTTTTGTCCTGGCAATCACTTACCTTGTCAGTGAATCCTATAATCCTGAAGCAATGCTGAATTGCTTCAAACTGTCTTCTGTAAGACTCCTTGGAAGTTATGTCATGCATCACCCTTCCAGTTTCATCAGCTAGGTACCTACACGGAGTACGACCACACAGAATGAGTACTGACTTGGCAAATGGCATCCCAAATACCAGAGTATCATTGGGCTCCCTCTTTGCAAGATTATTTCCTTACAGTCTAATACTGTGATGAAATAATGGTGTGCATGGCTAAGTAAAATGGCTGCAATTGAGTTTTTACGCTTTCTAGAAAATGCAAAGGGAAATAAAGTTCCTGCCATCTCATGTGGGCATTTTGGCTAAAGAGACTGTGTGTCCAGTTAGGAGAACAGCTCCATTTCCAAGTTTTGTCAATTGCTAATTGTATATTCATTACAAATTAACAACTAAAACCCCTGACACTTACCTAGGAGGCTTTTCCTCAGGAAGTCGGAACTCAGAAAGTTTCTTCTGGTGATAAAGACCAGCATAAATATAGTAAAATATGTGAAAATTTTTCTCTCCTCTGGAAAAAAGTAGGGACAGGACACGGTTAATAACGTATTCTGGGCTTCTCTACTCGATGGCTTTTCCCTTCCATGCAAAATATTATACTGTAGCCAATTTGCGTTCATAGGCAATTAATATGCTACATTTCTGGAGAAGAAAATGGCAGAATACTCCAGTATTCTTGCCTGGAAAATCCCATAGACGGAGGAGCTTTGCAGGCTACAGTCCATAGGGTTGCAAAGAGTCAGACACCACTGAGCACACAGTACAATATGATACATCCCAAATACAGAATAGGAATAGGGATAGGATTAGGATAGCAATTTCCACAGTGTCACACTATAAAGCACATTTATGTTTATACAGAAGACTTTAGAGGATGGAATATTTATAGGAGGTAACAGCTCAGGTTACTTGCGTTTAGAGATCTTTCTATTCCAGACTACATAACTGTGCATCTGTGTCACACATCTTGTTTGAAGCCCATGTTGCATCAGAGACAGTGATATCCAACTTACAAAGATCACCCAAACTCCCTACTTCACTGAAGCCCAAGACAAGAAGCAGCTCACCAATAGTACAGCAAGTTAGGGAAGGGAACTGGTCCTAGAACTAAGGTCTCCACTGTCTCAAACTTGTATTCTTTCAAATACAATCCAAAAATGGCATGCACCAGTCTACCTAGTCTTGTGGAAGGTACCTGTTTTTAGGCCACTCTGGCCAGGGTGGGTGCTGCTGGACTGTGGTCTGTGTGGTCTGTGGACTGCAGTCAGCTTATGATGAGACAAGAAACTGGAAAGTCTGTGTCCAGACATTTCATAGTAAGTGGTATCTCTATGATATCTGAGAGTATGATAATTTTTCTGGTAATACACTTCAATTACATTTTACAAAAATAAAATCACAATTTATCATGAACTATTAAAAAAAACAAACTAGTCTTTCAATAAAGGTAGTTTGAAAAGTCCTTCTCTCTATCCTTACTTTCCTTTGGAGGTCAGAATCTTCTGTTGATGCCCTAGGATTTTCACAAATCCTCACCTTGGCCAATGTAGCTCTGTGGAAAGAAATCTTATCTTCCTTTTACTCCTTGTCCCTGTCTGTGACATGGGCCCCACTCTTTTCTTCAGTTTCTCCTGGATATTATCCTGGATATTCTGGCCTTCCTCTACTTGATTATTCTATCCAAGCTCACCTGGTACATTCTTATCTCTACCCGCCATTCCTCAGCTATTTGTTCACTCAACTAATAAACTTTCTGAGTGCCAAGTATGGCAGGCACTGCACCAGATGCCAGGGATACAGGACAGAGGATTCCTGCTCTCTGGAGCTTCCTTCTAGTGATGGACAGAGATGAATCAGTATGAAAACTGGTGATAAGGACTTTGAAAGAAACAATCAAAGGGCTGAAACAAACAACATTCGCGGATGAGGGTCACTTGTGCCCAGTGAAGGGAAGGACTCTCAAAGGAAATACCATGAAAATCAAACTTTAAAGTGTGAGAAAGGAGTGGAAGGAGCTACAGGGAGAAGAGGGAAAGCATTTCAAGGAGGCGGAACAGCACGTACACGAAGCCTCTGAGCATGATATCCATGTAGGGACCAAAAGTCTGCTGGTTGAGAAGCCGGTAGACAGGTGGGCAGGGCCAGCCCACACAGGCCTTATCAGGCTATAATGAAGATTTTGTTGATTATGCAAATAGAATTCTTTGAAGTGTTTGAAACTGTAAATGTGAGACTAGATTGTAAGAAGTTAACATGGATGCAAGGAGACCAATTAGGAGGAGTTGGTGAGAGAATCCTACTACGTGCCAGAGAAGAGCAGAACCAGAAAGATCAGATGACCAGGACTTACACAAGTCCCACCTTCTTCTCATCCAATGTCTTCAGTTTGTTTTACCCACCAGTGGGCTGCGGTTCATGGGGTCGCCAAGAGTCGGACACGACTGAGCGACTTTACTTTCACTTTTCACTTTCACGCATTGGAGAAGGAAATGGCAGCCCACTCCAGTGTTCTTGCCTGGAGAATCCCAGGGACGGGGGAGCCTGGTGGGC
>NW_011494854.1:1420418-1433488 GCF_000754665.1 Bison bison bison | reverse complement strand
AGCAGCAGCAGCAGCTATCATATTGACTAAAATTAACAGCAATAATAAGTTATGGGTTGCTGCTGCTGCTGCTAAGTCGCTTCAGTCGTGTCCGACTCTTTGCGACCCCATAGACGGCAGCCCACCAGGCTCCGCCGTCCCTGGGATCCTCCAGGCAAGAACACTGGAGTGGGTTGCCATTTCCTTCTCCAATGCATGAAGGTGAAAAGTGAAAGTGAAGTCGCTCAGTCCTGTCCGACTCTGAGCGACCCCATGGACTGCAGCCTACCGGGCTCCTCCGTCCATGGGATTTTCCAGACAAGAGTACTGGAGTGGGGTGCCATCGCCTTCTCCGAGTTATGGGTTATTAGGTGCCAATTATTTTATATTTGGCAAAAATCTCATATAATCGAATTCTCATAACAGCCCTGTGAGGTTGGCTTTGAAAGTGAAAGTATTAGCCGCTCAGTCATGTCTGACTCTTTGCAACCCAATGGACTATAGCCCACCAGGTTCCTCTGTCTATGGAATTTTCCAGACAAGAATACTGGGGTGGGTAGCCATTCCCTTCTCCAGGGGATCTTCCAGACCCAGAGATTGAACCTGGGTCTCCTGTATTGAAGGTGGATTCTTAACCATCTGAACCACAAGGAAAGTAAGGTATAAGGATAGTTCTATTAATAAGTGACAGAGCTGTGTTTTAGAACTCTCCTTACATTTTCCTTGTAAAAGACCACTTTACATTTGAACACAGAAAACTACAATTTCCATTCTGTCAGAGGTAGTTTCCTGAACTTTAAAATAACCCTAATTTAGAAAGAAAGAAGCAGGGCACCTCATAAAAATTAATCAAGACACCACAGGGAAGCTAAAAATGACTGATTCTATCCTTTCATGCATTTGTTTAATTTTCAAGTCAGTCCCTATTTTGTGAGGGAACTGCAGGTATCTGATAAAAGAAGATGCTGGGGTTCTGAACCTAAAACAAGTCCTGTGGGTTCTACTTGCACAATCTCTCTCAGATTCATCAGCTCCCCTGCTTCCCCATCTCCACTGCTACCCCCTCAGTTCAGGCTAACAGTCTCTCTCAGGTTGATTTGAAAACAGCCTCCTAGTGGTCTCAGTGTAACAGTACTTCTTGTATCGTCTCCAATCCATTTGCTCCACTGAAGCCAGAGCCATCATCTCATCATAACAAAATGCAAGTTCGGTTTTGTGACTCCCCTTCTTCAAAACATTAAATGGCTTCTTTTTACCTTTAGAATAAGGTTCAGAAGAATTGTCTTTAGAATAAGGTTCCTCAACCTGGCTCCAAAGCCCTGCATGATCCGGCCTCAGTCTTGTCTTTGCTCCTCTCTTCCCCCACCCCTCCACTCCTGTCCCCATCTCATCTCCTTGGCTGACTTCTAGTGATCCTCAGGGCTCAGATTAAATGTCTCTCACACAGGAAACCCTCTCCTCCTAGGCTAGGCTATTGCCCTTTCACCTGTTCTACTTTCAGAGTGCCTTATATTGCTTGCTGGTACCTACCACAATTGTTATGCATTAAGCTTATTTTTTTTTGCTTAATGCCTGTGACCCTTCCCGCACCTATCCCTCTCTCATCCCCGATCTACTCCAAGCTCCAAGAATACTAGGACCTTGTCTATTTTGTTTACTCTTGCAAACCCAACAGAGAATATAACACTGGCATGCAGCAGGAATTCAATAGATAGTAAATGCATAAATGGAGCCATGCTCCTGAGGAAGTCTGATGTCCTCTAATAGTAATAATAATAGGAAGAGAGGCTAACTCTCTGATAACATGTACCAACCCAGGCACTTTTAAAAGTTCTTTTACATAAACAAACTCACTAATTTTCATGGCAAACTCATGAGGTAGGCTCTAGGAGCATTTTCATTTCACAGATGAGGCTCAGAGAGGTTAGGTGATGAGAGTGTTAATTCTTAGGTAGCTTGATAAAGAGTCAGGGGCCCTTGAGGTGGAGAAAGGGATAAACCTTTTTTCTGTATTGTTTTGTCTTAATCACATAAGACGTTTTTTCTTAAACTCTGAGTTATTATAACAACAATCTTTAAGACTTTCTTTAAGCCCAGAGCTAATGATTACACATTAAAACAACTCATCTTGCTCAAAGTTATGTTTTTCCTTAAGCTCTGTACTAATGATTATATTGGAGAAGGCAATGGCACCCCACTCCAGTACTCTTGCCTGGAAAATCCCATGGATGGAGGAGCCTGGTAGGCAGCAGTCCATGGGGTCGCACAGAGTCGGACAAGACTGAGCGACTTCACTTTCACTTTTCCCTTTCATGCATTGCAGAAGGAAATGGCAACCCACTCCAGTGTTCTTGTCTGGAGAATCCCAGGGACGGGGAAGCCTGGTGGGCTGCTGTCTATGGGGTCGCACAGAGTCGGACACACTGAAGTGACTTAGCAGCAATGATTATATAAGAACAATGTATCTTGCTCAAGGACATGTTTCTCCTTCTTAACAAGAATCTTCTGACTAATCTTGTTATCTTAAGATGTATGTTGTGGGAGTGGGTCTGGTAAAAGTATATAAGGACTTGATAAGACTAGTGGGTCACTCTCTGTCCCCCTTCTGATGTCTATGTCAGAAGCTTTCTTTGTCCTTTTTCACTGTAATAAAACTTCTGCCACACAAAAGCTCTGCGTGATCAAGACTGGTCCCTGAAAGTGAAAATGAAAGTGGTTTAGTCATGTCTGACTCTTTGCGACCCCATAGACTGTATAGTCCCTGGAATTGTCCAGGCCAGCCACAAGGGAAGCCTGAGAATACTGGAGTGGGTAGCCTATCCCTTCTCCAGCAGATCTTCCCGACCCAGGAATCGAAGCGGGGTCTCCTGCATTGCAGGCAGATTCTTTACCAACTGAGCTGCTGCTGCTGCTAGGTCGCTTCAGTGGTGTCCAACTCTGTGCAACCTCATAAACAGCAGCCCACCAGGCTCCCCTGTCCCTGGGATTCCCCAGGCAAGAACACTGGAGTGGGTTGCCATTTCCTTCTCCAATGCATGAAAGGGAAAAGTGAAAGTGAAGTCACTCAGTCGTGCCCGACTCTTTGCGACCGCATGGACTGCAGCCCACCAGGCTCCTCTGTCCATGGGATATTCCAGGCAACAGTACTGGAGTGGGTTGCCATTGCCTTCTCCGACCAACTGAGCTATGAGGGCTAAATCTTCTTTGGAGATCATGAATCTGACATCGTTCTCCATAAGCTATCAGTGACATACCCAAGGTCACACAGTAAATGTCAGAGACAGCCTTGAACCAAGAACAGTCCATGCTATTGACCACTACTGCTATGCTGCTTTTTTTTTTTTTTTTTTTCTTTTTTGCCACACCATGCAGCTTGTGGGATCTCAGTTCCCCAACCAGGGATTGAACCCTCAGCAGTGAGAGCCAGAATCCTAACCACCGGACTGCCAGGCAAGTTCCTATACTGCTCTTCTTAAAACAAAATAACTTTTTCCTCTCTCAAACTAGGGGAAACTTAATATATGGAATATTCTCAGTGCTTTTTTTTTTTTTTTTAATAGACAAGCTCAATTTTAAGGGAACTAGTAATTTATAAAAGTAACTGCATATTGTTAAATTCTACCCGGTATAACCAACTCCAGGGAATGGGCATATCTATCCCAAAGTAATCCCAATCCAGCCCTTTCTATTGTGCTTGTAAATATCTTTTAGGTTAGAAATCACCATGTATCCTTTCCTTAAATAGTTTCTTGCCTTAGGGGAGGCTGAGGGTAGGAATGGGGCAGGGATACTAAGAACAAAGAATGGAATGTAGCCATAAAAATTCCCAGAGCCTCCTGTCTATGCTGCAGCATAAAACCAGAGTGAGAAAATAGGGCACGTACACTGCCTGTTTTATAACTCTGGATTTTTCAAGGAGATATTCAGAGATTCTTGCTCCCATCACAGCTCCAGTTGGTGTAAACATCATTTCCAGATATTTTCCAAAACGGCTGGAATTGTCATTGATGGCAGTGCATGCATTTCCAAAGGCTTCCACCAGAGAGTTGACTTGCAGAATTTTTTCTCTCAGGGTCTGATTATCTGCCTGTGCCAAACAGAGAACAGTCCAGTGGAGTCTCCAGAAACATTACTCCAGTAGAGTTGCCACACACCCCTTCCCGTCCATAAAAATCACATTTATCTTTTTGGGAAAAAACTCCATTTGGGAAATTAGCATCAACCACCAGCACTGTTTTCTCAGATAAGCATCTCCCCAGGTGCATGTGTCAGATGAGGCTAGATTAGGTCAGTTTTTATGACCAGCCACACTTCTCTAAGTCCTTGACAGATAAAATGCCTAGAGTTTAGAAAGAATTTTAGACAGATTCCATCACTTTTCTCAGTTATTCATTATAATATTCAATAAACCTCCTCTGTAAAAAAATACTTAAATTTGTTCTTAGTCTCATAATACACTGCTTATAAGTAATTGCTAGGCTATTTTTACAGCCATATCTTCAATGTCCATTTCACCAAGCTAAAAATTTCTATTTCCCTCAACTTTTGCTCAAAGATTTCTACTTTCCAATCCTTTAATCATCTTAGTGACTCCCCTGCTCCTGCTCCTGGTGTTTAACCACTTTTACTACTTAATGGCTAACTGTTTGTATTATACTGAGAACAAGAAAAACTAATTGCCAAATCTAGTAAATTCGTGCTGGCATTATTTTCTTCACTACATGAAAGGAGGAGGACATGCTGACATCTTACAAGGCCTAGCAATCAGGAGGCAAGCATAATAAAGATGGAATGTTTCTATGTACCCCTAATAAAATCCAGTATTTCCATCATTTTAGAAATATGCAGTAACTCTGAAGGGACTTCAAGCCACAATACAGAAAGCAGGTCATCATTACCTTTCCCAAGAAAGTCAAATGCTGAACGATCAGGTGGGCACTTTCCGTCTTCCCAGAGCCACTTTCTCCGCTGATGACAATGCACTGATACAGAAAATGAAGTGTCGGTGAAGAATTCATAGCACAGCAACCATCCTGTGTGTTCAGCTATGGTTTTCATATAACATCCACCACTGTTCACCTTAACTCTTCACTGAGCAATACATCTTAGGGATCTTTCCATTTCAGTACACTGAGAGCTTCTTTAACCTTTTTAGTCTTTTGTGGCTCCTTTGTACAGATGTACCATAGTCTATTTAACCAGTCAGAATGGATACTTGAGTTTTTCCCTATGTCACTACAAACAATACTGCAATGAACAGCCCTATGGATAGGTCATTATATTTATGCAGGTTCATTTGTAGAATAAATTCCCAGAAATGGGATTATTGGACCGAAAGGTAAACACATTCATAAGTTTGATAGATTACACCAAATGGCTTTCCTAAGGACTGTATGACAGTGCCTACCCTCCTGCAGCATCACCACCTGGGTATGTTGGATTTCTGCTATTCTGATAGGCAAAACACTGTATCTCGGTAGAGTTTTAATTTGCACTTTTATTATGAGTGAGATTGGCCATCTTTTCATAAGTTTAATGTCATTCATATTTTCCTTTTTTGTGCCCAGTCTATATATCCTTTGCCTTCTTTTAAAAATATTATTGGTCTTTCTATCAGTTTTTTCTAGGAGCTCTTTATGTATAAAGGAGATTAGTGGGTGTGGTATAATAAAAAACATATATTGGGTCTTTGCCTCTGGTTCCTGACTCTGAGCTCCTAAACTTTTGGAATGTCCCGAATGATAGAACTGGTGGAGCATCCTTTGTTATTCACAAACAAGTCCCTTTCAAGCAAATATAACTGCTAACCAAGTGGTTCAAGGTGGAGCCCAAGATAGCTTCAAGATGGGGGCTGATCACCAAAAAAGACCAAAAAAGATTTAGGGGGAGGGAACTTTCAGCTTTACCATTCCAGCTTCTGGAGAGGAGAAAAGGGCTAGAGACTGAGTCATAAAATCTCTTGAACAACGAGATTCAGAGAGCTTCCAGTATGAATACGCTGCAGGCCTGGGAGGGGCCTGTGCCTAGAGAATGCATAGAACCTTTGCACCATTTTCTCTCCTATATCTTGCCCTAAGCATCTCTTTCATTTGGCTGTTTCTGAGTTGTGTCCTTTATAAAAACCCAGTAAACACAAGTATTTTTCTGAGTTCTGTGAGTCATTCTAGTGAATTATCAAACTTCAGGGGGATTCTGGGAATCCCTAAATTTGTAGTCAGCCAGGCAGAAGAGTGGGTAGCCTAGGCACCCCATTCACAACTGGTGTTGAAGTACAGGTGGTCTTGTGGACTGAGCCCGGAACCTGTGAGGTCTGTGCTAAATCTGGATAGCTAGTATCAGAATTGAATGGAACTGAATTGTTAGACATCCGGTTGGCAGTAGGGAATTGCAGAATTGGCTAGTGTTGGTAGAGACACAACATTTGGTGTCAGAAGTGGTGTCAGAAAAAAGATAACACAGTGGGATAACTTTGTAACTTGAAAAACACATATATCTCCCTTCATTTACTCCTGTCTATGAATTCTGTGGACATTTCACAAATCTCTGGGAAAGGTAATAATTTGGAGAAGCCAAGTTTCTAACCCATAGTTAATCCATGTATTCCATTTTATAATTTGCACTATTTCAAGTGTTCCTCAACAAATCCAAAACTGGATTTCACAGGTCTCAGGAAATTTATACATTGTGCTTCTCTCATAAAAATTTCTCATGAAATTAGACTGTTTCTATTTCAAACAGAATAAACACACCAGGGAAAAAATACATATTACAAGTAAAGGAAGGGCCAAAGGTTGGATATGCCGCCACTGTGAACTGGAGGTCCAGACAGTTAAAATTTATGGGTGAGCTTTGTGTTAATGACATTGAGTTTAAGATTTGTGCAGTTTTTACCCAATTCATCACAATTTCTTAGCAGCTAAACAGTGCGGTACGTGACCATTATCAGCCTGTGTGCAGTATTTCATACAAAAAGGACTGGACCATGAACTTTCTGAAACCTTCCTAGGAAAGAACTTAATTTCTGTCATTCTCCATCTTGTTTTTATTATAGTCATTACCATGTCATCAGTTTTGTGTTAGCTCTATGTTCTCATATTAGAATTATCTTATTATATTTTAGGGATTCCCTGATAGCTCAGTTGGAAAAGAACATGCCTGCAATGCAGGAGACCCCAGTTCAATACCTGGGTCAGGAGGATCTGCTGGAGAAGGGATAGGCTACCCACACCAGTATTCTTAGGCTTCCCTTGTGGCTCAGCTGGTAAAGAATCTGCCTGCAATGTGGGAGACCTGAGTTCGATCCTTGGGTTGGGAAAATCCCCTGGAAAATGGAAAGGCTACCTACTCCAGTATTCTGGCCTAGATAATTCCATGGACTCTACAGTCCATGGGGTGGCAAAGAGTTGGACATGACTGAGCGAATTTCACCTTCTATTATATTTTACCAGGGAAAATGAGTGTATTTGAGGAGGATGTCTCACATTTCTTGAAAAGGGTTTCTACATTCACTTGTTCCTCTAGTTTATCACTACTCCTGTCCCACTGAGCTACTATTTCATTGCCTATTTCCTTGAGTCAGTATCAGCAACCAGAATGGCAAGCTTTTAGGAAAACTCAAGAGCTCCAAAGGAGGACAGAAAACATCCTACTGTGGGACTTGGTGGGGAAGGACAGTTAAGTTCTTACCTGATCTTTGCTGAAAGTAACCATGCATTGATAAGCAGCATCTGCTGATGCAAATATGTGGGGGGGATTTGAGGCACGTTTCACTCCATGATACAGTCTGGAAAACTGAAAAACATTAATTTAAAGAACTCTTCTAATGTCCCAATACCCTTTGCCCATAAAACCAAAGCTGTGTCACTTTTCAGGGGAACTGTGGCATCAGAGAGGCTGTAGAGCAGAGTCTCTGGAGTCTACAGGCCTGACTTCAAATCCCAGTTCTTCACTTACTGGCTCCATAGCTTGTTCAAGGACACTAACTTCACTATGTGAAGTCTCCTCATCTGCCAAATAGGCTTACTAACAGTACCCATCATGCAGGGTCATGAGAAATATCCAAGGCAACCCAATGCCCGGTATACAGTAAACGCTAATTTAACGTTAGCTGTTATCGTTACATCTTAACTTAAAAGTCACCCCCAAAGTGTACGAATTTTGTTGCACTATTATTTTCAGTTTGGGGTATGTCCACCCATGGTATTTTATTCTCACTTTTTCTCCCTTTTCATTTTTCCTTGAGATTTCAAATTTCCTGTTAAGGAGCCACATGCTCAAAAACATTCCTTACCTGTGGAGAGTATATGCTTAGATTCTGGAAGGGGTTTAAGGCAATTAAGATATCTCCAACATATGTGTAAATAAGTAAGTCCACATAACGCTTCTGCAGCTGATGAATAATTGTATCCTAAGAAGAGGATAAATAGTACCGAGAGTAAGCATTATTTCTAGTCAAGGGAGAGATATTAAAAATAACAACAAGTGTATTCTTACAAGAATAATTTTCTCCAAAAGATTAAAATAGTCCATTTAAATTATACCCTATTGATTAGGACCCTAATGATCCTAAATGCAGATATTTGCCTTGAAAGAAGAAAAAAATTAGGAATATACTATTTAAAAGAATTCAGCCCATTTAGGACTTGCTAAAAAACACTGACATATCTGACAAGAGTTTTGTTATTATTAAAAAACTGTTTGACCCCATCCAAATGTTCTATTCAGAATGCGATTTAATAGGCCATTCCTATTAATAAAGTACAGATAAATTGTAACTTCATTTTTCAAAGCATTACACTTAAAATTTATGTGGTGGGAATGTAGAATTGAACACTTTTATATCACACTTTAGTGATTCATACATTGCATTTAAGGGTCCCCAGAGTTAGAAACAGCAGAAGCAGGCCCAATGCAATTAACAGCTCTATTAAACATGCATATTTTAAATGGGGATTATCACAATTTTCAAATTTGGAATTCAAGCTATATTAGCTTCACTATTTCCCTAAATGAAGCTCTTCTTTATGAAGAACAAACAACTGTCTTAATTTAAGGGTTAAATTGCACTGTTCTATAAACAGAAAATAATTTCAGTTGATATAAAAACATCTTTTAAGCCTGGAATATAAAAGCCTTCAAGGGAAAACTCCAAATCCTTTTCTCTTCACCATTTAGGACATTTAGGGGACTATAAATGAACACAGAACAACACGGGATCATAGTCACAGCAGCCAAACATCCTTGAGTTTCATCCCAGGGCTACACAAACCAAGTCTCAAGTGACCTTAGGAGAACATGGTCTACGACAGAAAGATCAGACCAGTCGTGTGAAACAAATGTCCTTGGTGAAAATTGCCTATTAAATATTTAGTACCTCATCCAGGACCTCCATATTGACCAAGTCATCCTCAAGGCAGTATTTTTCAGCATCTTCCACGTGATAGGGTCTTTTGGTGTGCATCCTTTCATGCCTAGAGTTTATCCAGAGAATATTAGTATTAAGGCAGTAAAAAATATATCAGAAACTAGGCCACAAGAACAATTCAGCCACTGTCTTATCACACAACACGTTCAGAGACTTCAGAGAAGGGATAGGAAGAGCAAGCCTAGTCCAAGCCCTCAGCCCTCTCTCATCACTGCAGAAATTCCAGAGGAAAGGGGTGCTCCAGCATTCAAGCCTTCCGCTGCGGTGAGGAGCACTGCCAAATGGGCCCATATAATACTCATATCTGCTTTTCTTAAATGCCAACCACAGTACTTCCTCACATTATTTTCTGTTCAGCATCAGACACATAATTCTCATTAAGGTACTTCCCTTGAGGTCCCCTCTTGCTTCCACCAGCACCACTCCCCATTTTCTGGGGAATTTTTAAAGCTACAGAAAACTTTAGAGAATAATATAGCAAATACCAATGAATCAAGAAACGCTCATATTTTATCTTGTTTGTTTTAAATCCCTTTGTGACCCACTCCACTTTATTCAGTTCAGTTCAGTCGCTCAGTCGTGTTTGACTCTTTGCGACCCCATGAATCGTACCATGCCAGGCCTCCCTGTCCATCACCATCTCCTGGAGTTCACTCAAACTCACGTCCATCGAGTCAATGATGCCATCCAGCCATCTCATCCTCTGTCACCCCATTCTCCTCCTGCCCCCAATCCCTCTCAGCATCAGAGTCTTTTTCAACGAGTCAACTCTTCGCATGATGTGGCCAAAGTATTGGAGTTTCAGCTTTAGCATCATTCCTTCCAAAGAACACCCAGGGCTGATATCCTTTAGAATGGACTGGTTGGATCTCCTAGCAGACCAAGGGACTCTCAAGAGTCTTCTCCAACACCACAGTTCAAAAGCATCAATTCTTCAGCACTCAGCTTTCTTCACAGTCCAACTCTCACATCCATACATGACCACTGGAGAAACCATAGCCTTGACTAAACAGACTTTTGTTGGCAAAGTAATCTCTCTGCTCTTGAATATGCTATCTAGGTTGCTCATAACTTTTCTTCCAAGGAGTAAGCGTCTTTTAATTTCATGGCTGCAATCACCATCTGCAGTGATTTTGGAGCCGAAAAAGATAAAGTCTGACGCTGTTTCCACTGTTTCCCCATCCATTTCCCATGAAGTGATGGGACCAGATGCCATGATCTTTGTTTTCTGACTGTTGAGCTTTAAGCCAACTTTTTCACTCTCCTCTTTCACTTTCATCAAGAGGCTTTTCAGTTCCTCTTCACTTTCTGCCATAAGGGTGGTGTCATCTGCATATATGAGGTTATTGATGTTTCTCCCGGCAATCTTGATTCCAGTTTGTCCTTCTTCCACCCAGCGTTTCTCATGATGTACTCTGCATAGAAGTTAAATAAGCAGGGTGACAATACACAGCCTTGACGTACTCCCTTTCCTATTTGGAAAATAGGAAATTTGGAACCCGTCTGTTGTTCCATGTCCAGTTCTAACTGTTGCTTCCTGACCTGCATATAGGTTTCTCAAGAGGCAGGTCAGGTGGTCTGGTATTCCCATCTCTTTCAGAATTTTCCAGAGTTTGTTGTGCTCTTCACAATCAAAGGCTTTGGCATAGTCAATAAAGCAGAAGTAGATGTTTTTCTGTAACTCTCTTGCTTTTTCCATGATCCAGCGGATGTTGGTGATTTGATCTCTGGTTCCTCTGTCTTTTCTAAATCCAGCTTGAACATCTGGAAGTTCACAGTTCACATACTGTTGTAGCCTGACTTAGAGAATTTTGAGCATTACTTTACTAGTGTGTGAGATAAATGCAATTGTGTGGTAGTTTGGGCATTCTTTGGCATTGCCTTTCTTTGGGATTGGAATGAAAACTGACCTTGTCCAGTCCCGTGGCCACTGCCGAGTTTTCCAAATTGTTGGCATATTGAGTACAGCACTTTCACAGCATCATCTTTTAGGATTTGAAATAGCTCAACTGGAATTCCATCACCTCCACTAACTTTGTTTGTGGTGATGATTCCTAAGGCCCACTTGACTTCACATTCCAGGATGTCTGACTCTAGGTTGGTGATCACACCATTGTGATTATCTTGGTCGTGAAGATCTTTTTTGTACAGTTCTTCTGTGTATTCTTGCCACCTCTTCTTAATATCTTCTGCTTCTGTTAGGTCCATACCTTTCTGTCCTTTATTGAGCCCATCTTTGCATGAAATGTTCCCTTGGTATTTCTAATTTTCTTGAAGAGATCTCTAGTCTTTCCCATTCTGTTGTTTTCCTCTATTTCTTTGCACTGATCGCTGAGGAAGGCTTTCTTATCTCTTCTTGCTAGTCTTTGGAACTCTACATTCAGATGCTTATATCTTTCCTTTTGTCCTTTGCTTTTCGCTTCTCTTCTTTTCACAGCTATTTGTAAGGCCTCCCCAGACAGCCATTTTGCTTTTTTTGCATTTCTTTTCTATGGGTATGGTCTTGATCCCTGTCTCCTGTACAATGTCACGAACCTCCGTCCATAGTTCATCAGGCATTCTATCAGATCTAGTCCCTTAAATCTATTTCTCACTTCCACTGTATAAACATAAGGGATTTAATTTAGGTCCTACCTGAATGGTCTAGTGGTTTTCCCTACTTTCTTCAATTTAAGTCTGAATTTGGCAATAAGGAGCTCCTGATCTGAGCCACAGTCAGCTCCCAGTCTTGTTTTTGCTGACTGTATAGAGCTTCTCCATCTTGGCTGCAAAGAATATAATCAATCTGATTTTGATGTTGACCATCTGGTGATGTCCATGTGTAGAGTCTTCTCTTGTGTTGTTGGAAGAGGGTGTTTGCTATGACCAGTGTGTTCTCTTAGCAAAACTCAATTAGCCTTTGCCCTGCTTCATTCCGCATTCCAAGGCCAAATTTGCCTGTTACTCCAGGTGTTTCTTGACTTCCTACTTTCGCATTCCAGTCCCCTATAATGAAAAGGACATCTTTTTGGGTGTTAGTTCTAAAAGGTCTTGTAGGTCTTCATAGAACTGTTCAACTTCAGCTTCTTCAGCGTTACTGGTTGGGGCATAGACTTGGATTACCGTGATATTGAATGGTTTGCCTTGGAAACGAACAGAGATCATTCTGTCGTTTTTGAGATTGCATCTAAGTACTGCATTTCAGACTCTCTTGTTGACCATGATGGCTATTCCATTTCTTCTGAGGGATTCCTGTCCACAGTAGTAGATATAATGGTCATCTGAGTTAATTCACCCATTCCAGTCCATTTTAGTTCGCTGATTCCTAGAATGTCGACGTTCATTCTTGCCATCTCCTGTTTGACCACTTCCAATTTGCCTTGATTCATGGACCTAACATTCCAGGTTCCTATGCAATATTGCTCTTTACAGCGTCGGACCTTACTTCTATCACCAGTCACATCCACAACTGGGTATTGTTTTTGCTTTGGCTCCACCCTTCATTCTTTCTGGAGTTATTTCTCCACTGATCTCCAGTAGCATATTGGGCACCTACTGACCTGGGGAGTTCCTCTTTCAGTATCCTATCATTTTGCCTTTTCATGCTGTTCATGGGGTTCTCAAGGCAAGAATACTGAAGTGGTTTGCCATTCCCTTCTCCAGTGGACCACATTCTGTCAGACCTCTC